>NW_026623463.1:1104013-1111078 GCF_030028575.1 Malurus melanocephalus
CGCACACACATGATCGCACACACAAACACGCCATCGCACACGCTCACACACACACACGGGCGCGCCCCCACGCACTCACACGCGCACATCCGCACAGATACAAACAGCGCACACGCTCAGACACTCGCACACGCTGCGGCGCCCACAAATACGCTCCCACGGTGAGTTACACACTCTCGCACAGACACGCACACTCGCTCACCCCCGTGCGCCTCCCGGCACCCGCAGCCCTGCACGCCGCTCCTCGCCTGGCTCACCCCTCCGCACACGCCGAGCTCTGCCCCTCCGGCACACGGGCTCCCCGTGACAGAGCTCGCCCCCGGTCCAGGCACACGAACCACCCGCGGAACCCGCCCTTCACACACCCCCCGCCCGCTCCCGCTCCCGCTGGCCCCCAGCCCCGCGTCCCTCCGGAGCGCAGCCACCTCGGGTGCCGCCATCCCGCCGAGGGAGTGCCCCGATCCCTGCCCTGCCCGGGGCCGTGCGGGGCCGGCGTTTGTGTGTGACTGCCGAGCCAACACGRGACAGGTCCTCGGTCCGGTGCCCCCGCAGCCGGCCCTTCCCCGGGCTCTTCTCGCCCGCCTGCGAGCCSCCGAGAACGGGACACAGCGGTCGAGCGGGGCGTGGAGCATCTTCAGCCCCGTCCTGCGCTGCTACGGGCGCTGCTGACCCGGCTTTTGGGCGCAGGGGACAAACCCCTCCTGCCGCGGGCAGAGACTGCGGCAACGTCGTCCCTCTGGCGCGGCAACGGGGTTTGGGGATCAGACTGTGCCTTCCCACTCCAGGCTGTGCGGGAGTCCCATCATTTCTCGCACCGGTCAGAGAACAGCAAACTGCAGCTGGCACTGACGAGCAGATGCATTTCCTACTCCAGAGATTACCTATTAAACCCTCATATTCCCCAGAAGTAGCGTCCCTAGAAGAAGTCTCTTGCTGTGTAGCCTGTTGCATTAGCTGTAATGAGGAAGGGCTGAAAGAAGGAAGTCAAGGGGCTTCAAGGACTCCGGACATAAAAGCTACTCACGAAACTGGGGCTCCAGGCAGTGCTAGGAACAGGCATCGTCTGAACCTGACCCTGGCTGCATTGAGGAGTTCCAGTTAAATTGCACTGTGCCTTTTGAGGTCAATCAATAGATATGATTAAAGATACCATCCTGCTGACATTTTCACCAAAATTTTTTACAATGTAAAACATGACAGCAAAGCTAATGTTGTTTGAGTAGACATCAAAAAGCCACAATGCAATTACAGCTCCGCAGCGCAGTTTTATCGAAGCATGTGTGTGTGAGAGAGCTGTGGTGCTACAGGGAGATAAAATGTAATGCCCCAAAATATCTGTTTCCCACTTTGGACTAAATAATCTTAAAATACCAGTGGTTTCCCCACCACTGTCTGGCTTCTCCTGCAGGAGACTTCTCAATAGATGAGTGGCAGAAGAGATGCTGTTATTTATAAATCACCGTAAACATAAATAAAGTGCCAATCACACGTTCTAACCCAGCATGCTTTCAGATTTTACACCCATATTACTGTTTATTTTTAACTGGAGGCATCACACTGCAAATGTATAYATGGACAGTATATAGGGGTGGGTCTTTACTCTTGCCACTCTGGACCGCAGCCTGCTGCGTTATCTCCAGTCCATCTTCATTGGCAGGGTACATTAAAATATCAGCACTGCTGCTGGAGGGATCCCAACCAGCGGGGGATAGCAGCAGAGCTGCTGCCTAGGTTGATCAGTCAGTTCCTAAAACTTTACTTTGATTGAAACTTCCAGTTAAACAGGCATAAACTATTCGTGAAATGACTTAATTGCATTCCTGTCTGTGTGGTGGCAATTTTAACTGTGCCATATCGAAAAAAGTCTAGCTAATAGAGGTCACATGGATGTATATATATATATATATATATATATATATATATATATATATATATATATATATATATATTTAGTAGAGTTTGATATACTATAGATTATATAGCAGGCAGCAATTTTTTTTTTTTTTTTTTGCATGCAGTTGTATTTCAGATCAAGTGACAGGCACACATACATGTTTTGTTGCAAGAGCTGAATATATGCTGGTGTTACCTGTGATCTGCTAAACCTTTGGAATCATGGATYGTCTCAGTAGCAGGGCTCATTTATCCCGCCTGTCCTTTCCACTTTCTCCACACACATTGTCAGAGCCCAAATCCCTGAGCCCAAATCTTCTGCATGGCTTTCAAAGCCTGAGCCCTCTTTGCGAGGCTCTGCTCCTCCTGCCAGGGTAACTCACCACCTGTCACTCCTCTGCACCGCCTGGGCTCTGCTAACTCCATTTTTCATTTGCCATTATCTCTCTCGAGTGCCTCATTTCCCATCCTTCCCTTTGTAAAAGCCCTCCCTTAACCTGCACACGATGTAGCTTTCCCTCTCAAAYTCCCTCCTGTAAAACATGGACCAACCTTCTTTACTCATAAACCAAAATCTGAACTGACTATTCTCCATATTTTGATCTGTATTTGTCTTTTTGTACTGGATAACCCTGTAAAGAAAACCATCAGAATAAGGTTCTATAGAAAATAGTTAAAACTGAACGTAGCTGTAAAAGGGATGGAAAGTACTAATGCCTTTTAGCACTGATACTGTGTAAAACATAGAATAACATGAATTTTCCTCTTGGAGGGAACAGCAAGTTTCTGAGAACTGTAAATACATTGACTCTGTATGTGCTGCTCCAGGGCTCCAGTGAGGTACTGGCACTGTCCACCACCGAACAGGGAACAGCTGTCACAGCATCAGTGTCGTGTGCCCTGCGATGGAGACACCTCAAACAGCTCCAAGTGCGCTGCTGCGGGCACTAGAGGACTCTCAGCCACGGTATTGTGGTTTTACAACTGTGTGAGTTACATTTTCCTCAAGGGCTTTCTCCAGGCAAAGACACAGCAGGCACTTGCCTCTGGCAGCAGGTTTTTGGGAACAGCAACATAACTGTGGTTCTGTTGCCCGCTTTGCCTGTGCCAGAGCCCTGGAAAGGGAGGGCTGTTCCTGTGTTGCAGGGTGGAGTCGGACACGAGGGGCAGCATTGCCAGGGAGCGGCTGACTGTTCGTGCAGCAGCATCACCATCTCACTCTCTCCGTGGTGCCGGAACAACGAGCCCAAACCCTGCCAGGATGCCTAACTCCACACCTTTTACTCCCCTTCCAGAATAGGGCTGGACCAGCACCAACTCCTTACCCTCGGGTTTGACTGATATTTCTTGTGCTGTTTAGTGGCTCGGAGCTTACCCTGCTTCTTATTCGCAGGCAGTTTGGATATATCTGAGGATATCTCAATGTCCTAAGATCCCGACAGTTTGGACACATCTGTATCAGGTTTAAAAAYAAACCTTGAACCATCAGGGAGTCTTCCGTCACACATCTTTTCCAGCACAAGCAGGATGAAATGTTCACTTTTACAAACATGTTTCATGCTACTTACATCAATTTCCTGCATGTTTACAGTTCAAGTGCTGATTCTCAGAAGAAAAACAGGTGGAAAAAGCAGCTGCAATCTTGTGCAATGAGTGGTGAATGTGGCATTGCAGAGACTSTGCTGGGCAGCTGGGTTCTCTATTCTGCCACAGAAAAGGCAAATTGCTCATCTTGCTGCTCTTTGCTTCAGACTGTGCAACTGAAGCTGTAAATCCAGAGAGGCAGAAGGAGGAGGGAGGAAGGCGGGTTGGGAGATGCGTGCCTAAAGGGAGAGAAGGAAAAAAGGGAATCAGCAGCAAAGTGCATGGAGTARCAAGGACCACCTGAGAAGACTGAAAAACAATAGTTAGAAATACTGGGAGACACASAGGTGAGCAGGCTGAGTGGCTTCATGTCCTGCCAACCTGGACTGGATTCTGTCCCTTTTGGGTCAGATGGCTAGTAAGATATAAAATTTGTCATTTAGTTTCATGGCACTTTTTGTCCAGAGTTAAAAAGAGGTCTCAAGGACTGAGTGAACATACAGTGATATGGAGAAACGAACTTCTTCTTGGTGAAAGATGAAAAAGGCTCTGTAAAATATTTGGACTGGCTGGGTTACTACAGTTTTCAAAAGTGGAAAGGATAATTTCCTACCCAGCACCATAACAAGATTTTCATTAGTGTGTGTATGTAAATACTGGCTTAAGCAWCTGCATAAGAATGAAATCATATTATTTGTGAGTTTGGGGGCAATTTCTGCTCTGAGCTAAAAACCCATAAATTTTAAGGAATTCCAGTGAACTTTGATATCATCTTATAACACCAAAGCTCCACAGGGTCCCTTGATTTTTTCCTTTTCTTCGATCCACGTACACTGGCTTGGCTTTAATTCACCTAAGTTTTTAATGCATTGAGATCCAGCTACTTGTCGTGTTATTTGGGCTGAGTTTGTTCTCTGCTGCAGAGAATAAGACTCGAGGTGCTCAGAACAATATGATTGTTGAAATGTCTTTTGTATTCCAAGGGATGTGGATTGACCCCAGACTAGCTGAGATTAATTGGAAAAACAAGATCTTCCATCTGTCAGAGTCTGTTACTTTCTCCTCAGAACTATGAGACCATGTGGAAGAAGAGGACAGAGACAAYCTACTTTTGCACTTCTTGTTGCTTTAGCATAGCAATGTTGATGACTTAGTAAACTTCAGAAGGCAAACTCTGGAAGGATTCTGTTTCCACCCTTTTTAGCCAGCACTGGCTGAAATGTGTGATTAATCACCTCCCTGATATTTGCTTGACCTGGATGAAATATTTATGTGCCTCTGGCTCAGCTGGCACTGATTCAAGAACCACTGTAATCCCCTGCCTTCACTTCACCTTTTGAACTTCACACCTAATGCAGGGAAGAATCAGATGAACTCTCAGTCGTTTTATCTAGGTCCAACCATTATCTTATTAACCTGAACACCYGAGGACTTGTTTGGGTGAAAGGAAGAGTATGGAAAATAAAAAGTATGCAAGGATTCATTGGCAGTAAGAATGAACCACTGTCCTTTGACTTCACACAGAGGTCCCAGGATTTCCCTGCACCTTGGCATCAGAGCCAACAACTATGGTTGAGCCACAGGAAATTTTCTGGAAAAAGAGATTTTGAAATCTTTAGTGATGGAAAATCCATTACAAGCCTTGCTAAGTTGTTCCATGATCAGGCTTATCTTTGTAAAGAAAAACGGCTTTGCTCTGAATTTTTCTAGCTTCAGCTACTAGCAGTTTGATCTTGTGTCTTAACATATAGGACAAAAAGTGCATTATTTCTGCATGTTGTTCTTCACAGCCCCTGCTTCTGCTACSTTTTCCTTCATACATTCAGCAATGGCCCTTAAACATCAGATAATTGAATCATCCTAAGTGTTGCTGGGCTCTCCTTTGAGCCCTTTCCAAATTCTAAACATATTTTTGAATGGTGGACATCAAGAACCCAGGTTTCTCCATCTCCACTAGACATCAGGGATAAGGGATCAGTTAATCTTGTATRTCTCTATTTCAATTTATAGAGATGACAGCAGTATTTAATAATTTTGGTCCTTGCTGAGGGAGGCCAAAATTTAGATTCCAGAGGAGACTCCCCATCCTCTCATACCTCGACCTGCAAACATTCTTCACTCCAGCATGTCACYTTACAGACATGAACAGGGTGTACAGAAACATGTGCTGTTTTCTTGAGCCAGGCTTACAAGCAGGTACTGGAATAACTTTCCCACCGATGAGGAACAAACACTCCCTCTGAAGAACAGATTAGGCAAAAATCTGTCAGAACAGCTGGTTCTTCCTTGTAAATGGGGAGAGATAGAATGGCTTTGAGGTCCTCACCTGCCCTACTGGCAATCTAGCTACATRTTCTCTTCAATTTTTTTTTCTCTTCCTTTTTCAACAATGCCATAATTTGTGTCATTGGCAAAGTCCTCAGTAACAACTTCATAGATTGTTCTGAGTCATTAATAAAATGTAGTTAAATGCTGTTAGGTCAAGAAATTTTCTCCTTGAGCCCTCATTAAAAAATCCATCAAGCTGATAAATTTTTCCCCATTTATGGTGACGTTTTCAGACCTAGGAGCTAGTCMGTTTTTAATCAATTTAGAATAATAAAAATTCAATACAGCTTACATTAATTTCCTAATTAAAATGTCAGGTAGCGTGAAGCTGAATGCCTCTGAAAAGTCCATAAYATCAAACTCATTTCCTTTACCAGATAATCTTTAAATTCTGTTTTWATTTCACCAGATACATTTATTGAGTGGTGGTACTTATGTTGTCCTCCCTTAATCCTTCAGTGACCATGACCTCTGTTAACTGTTCCAGTGTTTTACCTGGAATTGTTTTTAGCTATCAAAGACCTCTAATCACACCACCTATTCCCTATATCTCAAAATGCAGATATAATATTAACTGTCTTCTGCTTTAATGTTCCTAACCTTTCAAAATCTGTTGAACTAGCAGGGGTTGGTCACAGAGCTCCTTAGTGCTCACATTTAAAATCCTTGACAACAAGGACTTAGATGCTGAATTTTAAGACCAGGGAAACTAGTAAGCAGAACTTTTCAGAGCAAACCATTGCCCTGATGATTTAAAAATGTTTTAAGTTAGGATTTCCTTTTTAACATCATCTTTAGCTACTGTTAAAATAGAAAATATGTTATTACCTTACAGTATAAGTAATTTATAATTTAACTTTTTTCCAACTAGTCTTTGAAATCTTTAATTTGTTATTGCCAGTTCTATCATTTCTATCTAGTACTGRACAAATAATTCTTTAACTTCTGGAATGCTAACTCCTTTCTTACTGTTACTTTTGCTATCCATGGATTTATCCTCCTTTTTTTCAATTATGATTTTTTTTCCTAAAATCTCTATTTCTTTTATGTCTCCTTTGTTTTATAGAATATAATTGCATTCGTACTCATTCTGAGTCTGTCTGTTCTCTGTTAACCAGAATAGCCTCCRTTCTCAGTTGGATTGTGGTTTTGAAAACATCTCCTAGTTTTAAGCAGTTCCTAATTATTATTCCTTTTCTATTTATTTTCTTTTCAGCTGATTTAGCTTCAACTGCTTTTGGCTTTGTGAAACTGGATTTC
>NW_026623463.1:1111088-1129254 GCF_030028575.1 Malurus melanocephalus
TTCCAAGAACTTGTACAGCTGTCTGAACTATCTTCTGATCACACATCACAAATGGAAGTAAGTCACACCTCGCATTTAAGCAATGTCTGTAATTTAGTGACAGGCTTCTTTACCAGTCAAGACTTAGCCTAATATATATTCCTTACATGTTGGATGCTAAATTTTTGAGTCCAGGGAAGCCATCTTAGTGAGCAGACCTTTTCACAAGAAACTATTGATCTGACAGGACATCCTTCCTGACCTTTTGTGGAAGAAGATTTAAAGTTAGTCCATAGAGATATTTTTTTTTTGTCTTGGCCGATGTTGTCAATGAAGAAGAAGTATGAAGAAAATTTTGGAAATATTGAGTGCAGTCATCTTGATATGTTAATTTCAGTTCTGACGTGCCTCCTTCTATTTGAAACTCAGCTTGAACAGTTCCATCGCTTGGTACAAATACCTGAAAGGAGCTTGTAGCAAGGTGGGGGTTGGCCTCTTCTCCCAGGCAAAACTAGTGATAGAGTGGTAAAGCACTGGAACAAGYTTGCCAGGAAGTRGTKGAGTCACCACCCCTGGAAGTGTTCAAAAYCCAAGAAAATGCAGCACATTGTGCTTCGGTCTAGTGGGCATGGTGGCATTCAATTGGAGGTTCAATTTGGCGATCTTGGATGTCTTTTCCAATCTCATTGGAAAATTTATCTTTATCTGTCTTAGTGCAGCAGTTATCCTTAAAATAGCCTTGTGTGTTGTGTTTACGTAGCAGGCATGGTTATTGGGATTTTCACATGCTTATGCTATTTCTTTCTATTCTTGCTCTAGGAAGGGAAAAGAATGGTCACAACAACAACAGGCCAGTAATTCCCCCCTCCCCCATCTTCCCTTTTTTTTTTTTTTTTGGTGGACTTAAAAGCTCATCAACAAATTTCTCAAAATGGGGACTGCAAAGAGGTTTTTTTGCTTTCTGAGAAAGCCCATCTTGGAATGTTATTGGAACCCTTATCACTAAATGGTGTCCTCAGCCTTCCCCTCTCCAGATGAAAACATGAAAAGATGTTCAAAATTTATTTTGATGGCAAGCATCTCCTCAATAATATTTTACTCTAAAACACTCCCATGGCTTAAAGAAAGACAGTACATGTGCCTGCCAGGGGACAAAAAAAAAGACATCTTTATAAACTAGACTATTTAAAACTCAAAATATAAGAAGAGAAAAAACCTCTTAGTGATAYCTGATAGACAAGAACATTGCACTGATAAACACATTTGTTTATTTGTTCAGTGTTGAATTTAAGCAGAATGCAGTAAGTAGAAAGGAAAATGCTATCTGTATTAGAAAACTCAATGTATTTTAATTAAAAWCTTGATTTATTGGACCAGATTCATCTGTATTTTCATTATCTGGCATAAGTAAAAAGAACCTCACAAACTTAGAGCTGCTTCAAACAATAAGAATCAAGCAGTGCACCATTTTACCCTGTGTTTGCTTTAAAACAAGATGGGTATGGACTGAATATTTAGCTTGGGAGTTGCAAGGAGGAGACCACGGCGTTCCAATCCACTCCTTGCAAATATGTTAACAGCTGCTGTCTTGGAGACCATGAAGGTATTGCCACTCCATAGGACCAGCAGCAACAGTCTCTGCTTGGTCTGTGCCTTGAAAAGGGAGATGCATTTGGTTATTTATGCCCTGATTTAAAGTTGACTGCTATTCATAGGAGCTACCACCACCATTTTCATTGAGTTATTGACCAAGTAGTTATTAAATAAGAATTGCAAGACTAAGCATRTGATAAATTCACTCCCCTGGGAATCACCTGGCACCAAATACCAGGCCTCACATTTAATCAAGTTATCAGAGAATCTGAGATACATAAAGGTCTGTTTTACTCAGTATCTTTTTAGTGACTATTAGACATCTGAAATGTACAAATCCTAAAGAATATTTTCATACCTACAAATATTTTTAACACGCTCAATGCCTAGGATGAAAGTCTTTGATATAGTTCATTATTCTTACATTTTCAAGTCTTACTCTAAAAAAAAAACTCCAAGGAAATCAAAAGAGAATTGGGTGGAGAAAAAGTTATTTTTTATGGAGGAAAGTAGATCTACATTTAAAGATTTGCCACTAAAGCATAYCTCTAGGTATATCACTGATTGAACTTCGAGAGACAAGTATTTATTCCTTAAGTCATAAAGCAGCCACTTATTTCTAGAGTCTTACCACATTTGAATTACAGAGATGATGTACAGTACATGATGTATATACTGTTGCCTTTTCATGATGTCTCTTCATCTTTTTCCATGCTCCAGACCATATTCCGGAAAAATTTCATCATTCCTTTCACAGAAACATCTGCCCAACTGTAAAATGAACCTTTTTTTTTTTTTTTTTAGTTGTTTTGTGGCTTCCATCACAAGACTTAAAGGCACCATATTTTACAATCTAACACATTTAGATTCAGTGAAACTCCATGTTATTGCACACTAATGTAATAATGAGAAATGTAATTAAAGTCACTGCTATAATAACATCTTATCGGAATGCACAATGAAGATAAACTTGCTTTTTCCAGAGACAGAGGGCTTATTGCATAGGAAGCAGTTTGTTCTGATGGATTCTTTGATCTACAGTGRGTATCTCTGTTAACTGGAGGCGTGGGGAAGGGCTTGGTATATATTGCCACATTTTCCTTTGGCTGCCAAAGGGAGGATAATTAAAAATAAAGAAGGCTTCAAGATCAAAGAAATGGAAAAAGTTACACWGCCTAGTGAACAGGCTGAGGGAAAATGTTTTTAAAAAGATCTTCATTAGTAAATATTTAGAAGGCACAGATGCTGAATAAACACCTCATTTAGCTACAGACTTCAGCAGAACAATTACTGTATGAAAAAAATCAAAAGATTTAAAAGAAAAATAAAACTAGATTGGTGGCTAGTATATAAACTGTGTATAGAAATACCACAACTATGCACAAGGTATCAGGTTTTCTTCATAAAGGGCGAGAAATTACTCTGACTCATCTCTCCATATTTTGTACACAAATGAGACTGGATGGCAACTGAAAGCCTCAGAGAAGGCTCAGAAGTCAGGCCCTGAGAACTGGRTGAGATCGTTTCAGCAAACTGGCCCATGGCACTGTGTATCTCAAATTGGGGTGCCCAACCAGCTCCAGTCTCTTCCAAAGGAGGCACCAACAACCACAAGGAAACAGAAAAGAGAAGGAGGGATTTCTTTTTTCCTGCTTAAGGCTTGCGAAAGCTGGGGCACAACATTAGTTGTTTATTCCAAATACTTAAGCACTCAGTGCAAGGGTCCATGTTTGCAGAGTCCAAGTGGAAATGACTCAGCATGCTAAAAAGAAAAAGAGCAGGCTGTCCTGTTGTAATTCACGTAATTAAAATATTCTGCCTAAATGCATTACTTCTCCCCACACATATGAAAGGCTTGTGCTTCCTCAAACTCTCCATTTACATTTAAGGAAGCCAGAGTTCTTAAGCTCTTATGAGAGAGAAAATATGGTGTGGTCTGGGCATCTCTGCCTTGGTGTGCATAACAAATCCCAACACTGTAAAATAGCAGGTTCCAGACAGAGATGCCTTATTTTTAATACACACTGCAGCACCAGCACTGCTCTGTTAGTATCAAGGGCTGTGTGTCTAATCCAGTTTCGACATCAGCCTGGACATGTGCCTGCATTAGGGTATTTATGTCCTTCAATGGCCCACCAGCAGCACAGAAGTGCAGGAAAACTAGGSTGCAGGTCTTAAGGAACAGGCAGGAATTTATATCCTAACTGGCATATTTTGAAAGGTTTTAGGTTTACTGGCTTTTCGAAGATTGTGTGGAGAAGTCTGAGCTCTGCCCAGAAGAGTGGAACTTGTGATGTGAATGGGAAAGGGCCTGCTCTGCCACTGCAGAAACATTGATGAAAACGTTCTTCATCAGCATGTGTGAGGTATTTGCTCTCTTGCCTGGCAGCCTCCAGGTGGTGGAGAATGCAGGTGGAGAGGAAGCAGTTTAGGGAAATAAGGACTCAGGGAAGTGGAAAGAAGAGCAGCTGTTGGCTTTGGGCCAGTAACAAAAGTGACAGWCACTGCAGAAGTCTCCTGGAAGCCAGGAGCAGCCAGCAATGCTGCTTGCCTGGGCTGCCTGCACTGGGACCAACAGTGCACTGTGGGCAAAGCCTTGTGAGGCTTTGCTGGGAAGAGACATGGACAGGGAGGATGAGGGGCAGGCATTCAGTGCTTGTTGTGCCCTCTTGTATCATGCCCAAGGGACAAGGCATGTGAGCAAGGAGAATGATCAAAAGCTTTAGAAGAAAAGGTGGATGCTATTCTCCCTTTATAGCCCAGCTGGGCCTACAGCTGGGATGGTAGCAGGTCAAGGATGTTAAGAATGTGAAAAGACTAAGGATGGGGACCAGGGTGCAGTGGCGTCACCCCACCAACTCTAGTGGTCAGGCCAGATCTTTGCCTTGGCTTAGGGGGCTTTGCTCTGGCTATTGATGGRCAGAGTCAGGACCATTCTAGTGGGGGCAGCCACTCCAAAAGCTGCAGTCTGTCACCTGGTCCATACTCTTCTCAGCTGAAGCAACATCTCCTTTCAGGTTTCCTTAAGGTAAATTGGTATTTCCAGTGGGTTGGTGCCAGTTCCAGGGGCATTGTACCATGCATCTTGCAAAGACAAGCCTTAGGACAGACCACCATAAATAACTACCAGACAGCTCAGGGATGAAGAAATGAGACCTTGCTCTGAGCGTATTTTAGAAAATTCTCCTTGTTCAGTATTTTCCCATGACACTCCCARTGTAGTTTTCTCTAGCAGAAGGAACCAATCATTCTGTGGCATTTAGTCTTACACTACAAGACATCCGTTTCCCAATTAATTGTGTCTTAATGAAGAGTTAGGGAATAGATCTTATTTCCACAACATGGATGTATAACCCCTTTTTGTCACAGCTTTGACGAGTTAGAGCAGTTCTCCCTGCCTGCCTCAGCCCCTCCATTGAAAGCTGTTGGGTGGAGGAGGTGGTTCTCTACCCTTGGTGGCTGCTTGGTACTTGCTTGTAGGAGACTGAGCACCAGACCATGGTCTGGGGAAGGCAGGTTGTAGGAGCTGTGTCACCACAACAACATAATGGTTGCAACAAAATGGAGTAGAGAGATCTTGGATCCTGCTTAGCTTAAAGGAATTTAATCTGTGGTCCCTCCTTTCTGAAAGTGCCATTGAGCTATGGAAAGGTCTAGCATGAGGCCTCTGAACTCTGTTAGGTCACCGTTCAGCAAGGAGTGCAAGCCTCTTGAGGACACAGAGTGAACAGGCACACAACTTCTCTTTTAACAGAAAAATGTGTCTGAGAATGGGAAATCTTGTTTCTTGTCCGTGTGCTGGAAACGGATTCACAACACTTGCCTGACAGGCAATTGAATAAAATGCCTCTGCAGCACTGGAAACAAGACAGAGGACTCCTTTCCCAAGGGGATACTTAAACTTTTCATTGGAAAAGATTTAAATTTGTCATTCGACATGTTTTGTCAGCAATGATTTTATTACTCAGTGGCTATTAATCATGGGCCTTACTGTGGCATTCATATTTCAAGTCATTAGCCTTTTATTTTCTGGCAAAAATGTAGTGGATCTGTAAAAGCGACTGTTCCCTGCTGTTGAGAAAGCCACGGCATCATAAAACTTGAGAAGCCTTGCACTAATGTAATCAATCTACTAAATGACAGCTATATTTGAAATACTGTGTGCATGGATAATGCCTCATGATGGAAAGCAAAATACTGCTAGCACTGCCATGCTGTGGCTCCATACCAGCATTTGGTGAGTTCCTTGTGTGAAACTACTTCTGTGCTGCAAATCCTTCTTTTTGAAAGTCTGTTCCCTCAGACTTAGTGRCACTTACCAAACACCAAATGGTCTGTTGGCCACACAACATTTTGATGTCAGGCTTACATCTTAACAAAATGACAACAACTTTTTTTTTTTTTTTTTACAAATTATATTATCTCTCAGGTATGAAACATAATGTTTGCCACTAACTTTACATCCAGTGAATGTTTCTTGAAAGTTGTTTTGCTGTGTTAAGCAAAGACCTGGGAAACGTGAGTCTTTATTTTGAAGTTCTTCACGGTGATACTGTCTGCAAAGGCAGTCAGAAGGCATCTTAGGAGCATTGCTCACTTTGKTCTGTCCTCTTCTTGGAGAATGAAGAATTAATCGCTACAGGACACAATCCCATCTAATATGGGATTCAACCCTGAGTGACTATAAATGCAGATTAAATTGGGGGGAAAACATTGACAAGTCTGCAGCAGCAACAGGGAAAGAACAAACCTTTTATAGAGCTAGGAATTTCCCAAGAAACTTTTAGGGTCCTTGTAAATTATTATCTGGGCAGAGATGAAAACAGCAATCTACATTTCTTCTGAATTTTCCTAACTGTTAAACATCTGACTCACTGCAGCAGTGGCTTTATGAATGACCATTCTGCAAATGTTTTCCCCAAACATCTTGCTTGATGGCAAAATAAAAGCTCTTGCTTATTGCTCAAACTTTGTGCAGTGATATTATGCATTAGATTTGCACTTAGCAGCAAAGGCAGCAYTCTCCCCAAAGTAATCACAGTGCATAATAAAGCTTCTTTAAAGCAGGGAACATAATTGCCTGGTGTTGACTGCACACCTACAGAACTGTAATGCTGGCATTAATAGAGAACATCTCAGGAGGGGAGGAACTAAAACCCCAGGATTTTTAGTGMAGCCTGCAGGCAGGATAACTGGGGTCCCAGGTAATCCACAAAATGACTTCATATCCCCTGCGAATGTTTGCTGTTCACAATGAGGAGCTTCTATCCTAATATATAAGAATCTTTTGTCCTACCACTGGAAAATTCAGTAGGGGTTTTTTGAGGGTAATTAAATTATCTTCCAGACTCGGGCTAGACTGATTTACTGTATAATCTTGAGTAAATCATGAGTAGCCAGGAATAGAAAGAATGCTTCATTATTTTACAACCCAGAGAAATCATTACATGGGAAATTAGATTCCTGTAACCATGCAGGTCTGTTCAAAGCACTCCTGAAATTCYTTCGTGATGGGCATGGGTGCACACAGCAAGATCACTCTTCCCTCACTACTTTCTCCAAAACCTTTTATTATTCGAGGCAGAGCATCCGTGGTTTCAGGGAATGGAGTGTGCCTTACACTGATTTTCCTTCCTTCAGTCTTCCCAGTGTAATATAAAACCAMATTCTCTCGTCTTTGAATGGCTGTTCATGGGTACATGAGCAGTGGCCCTACATTTGGGACTTTACCATGATCCTCTGGAACCATGATCCTTCTACCTTCTGGAAAAGGTAATGGCCAGGATATGAAGTTAGCTCTTCCTTGGTTCTCATGAGGCTTCGGAAGGCACTGGCAAGTAYGTGAAAGACAAACATCACATATGTAGACAAAAGGGTGAGTGAGTAACATCTCCCCTCTGCAGTATTTCTGTGGMATCTGACAAATCACAGCATTCCTTATTCTTTGTTCAATACTTAAAGACAAATGGCTCTATCAGGTTGTGTAGCTCTATTTATTCATTTTGGTAAACACTTTTTCAGTAATTAATTCATTTGATAAATGAATGGAAAAGGTCCAGATTTCTTCTGCCATGGGATCCCTATGTGCAGATATGAGTGTGGGTGCAAGAATTTCAGAGGTATCATGGAAGYTGAGGCAACACATGAAAACATGAGAAGTGCATGCAGAAGTTGCTTAAATCTAATATATTCTTGTGCAGTCAAGCWTTTTTTTTTCTAGCTTTCCAGCAAATACTGGAATGAAATTGCTCGCTGTCCTCTTTATGAGAGTAATTGATCCTTATTGCAGTCCCTTCCAGTACTCCTGCAGAAAACTGGTTATTTTTTATTCTGTTCCTGTTCTTATGAAACATTTTATTGAGAAAATAAATTGTCAAGAACAGTAAAAATAGACATAACATCATAAAACATTTTTTGTGAGACCAGCATTTTACTGTTTGATTGAAAACCAGTAAAGGTTGTTCTMACCTCATCTGTGTTTCATCTTTCATTATCACAAAACCTTCTACCACCAGAACCCAGCCAGGCTTCTAAMACATCCAAAGGGAGAGCTGACACAGTTGATTACCACTCCCAAAATGTATGACATGGCTTAAAAACTGGAAGATGGCCATGGATATGTTKKTTTTTTTTTTTTTTTTGGCAACAAATATGGAAGTTATCAGCAGTTCTGTTGTTGAGACCTTAAGTGGCAGACCCAGCCAGCCAAAAAGAGTTAGAAATTCTTTGTGGTTTTGACCTTTTTCCTAGTTTGACAGCAGATGATGGAGGGTATGCAGTGGGTCGTTTATGACAGTGACAGCCTGTGCAACTGAGGTTGTGTGGCTAGAGGGTGAAGCCTGTCCTTGACATAATTAGCTAAACTTTCCTCTACACTACAAGATAGGAAGATAAGGATTAGTCCCACATGTGGAAGGCTGCTTTCCAGAGACTAGGCAAAGTGGATTTGCCAAAACTGTTCGCAAAATTCCATGATTCTTCATCATTCTGCGGTTCAAGTACCTCGTCTGATCTCCAGTCCAAAAGCTGACACTCAGTATTTCCCTTTGTTTTGTAACTGGATCTTTATACAGCTCCAGAATAACTACAGAGGAAACATCRAAACAAGGCAAAAACCAGATGGGAATGCCAGAGTTCATGTCACCTCATTCTTCAGGAATATTGCACAGAAYGTGCCAGCAACAAAGGCTTGGATTCAGTGTAGATATTGAAGTTTGTTCTACTAAAACAATAAATTGATGAAAATCTAATGGAGGTAAGTGATCTTGACAGCAAAACATGAAGACCCAAGGAAGGCAGAGCCTGACTGATGCAAAGGGATGGACCTGAGACGGAGCTAAGGTCATGTAGGTGAGAAGGATCACCTGTGGCTAAGGTGTTTTGGGAAGATGTTTTTTTTGGTCTGCAGCTGTTTTTTGAATACTGAAGAGTGTACTGCTACTTGGAAGAATAAGCCCAGCAAACAGGACTGGGAAAGTTTAATTTGTTTCTTTTTTACACTAGGGAAGTATCTAATTATGCAGCCAGGGCAGTTGAACAGATCCATGAACKAAAAGTTAAGTAGATTAAAAAACATCGAGGGAAATGGAGGCTAGTTAGCCCTTTCTTTTCTGATGGATATATCAAATGAAATCATATTTTAGCACAACCCTCTCAGCTATGATCTCACAATTATTACTTAAGCTTGGTCATATGAAAATACAACTTCTTTTCCCAGTAAGAAACAAAGGTTTGTCTGCAGCTTTTCCCCTGAGCCTCGATGACCCCTTGGAAGCATGTGCTCAAGACTCCCTTACGTGCTGCTGGATAACGCAATAGGGACGACATGATAGCATGCCATCCGTAACCTCTGAATCCCTGTCCCAAAGACACAGATAACTTATGGTGCAGCTGGCAGGGTGCAGCCTCCAACAGTGCTGGAACACTGCTTTAATTCATGCCCCTTGAGCTGTTACAGACATGCCACTGCATCCCTAAGAAACACACACAGATCATAAATAAGGTTAGATGTTATTTTAAGTAATAAACACAAAGATATAGAAATTTCATTGCAGCCTTCTGTCTTTGTCTGTCTCTTCATTTAGACTATTTTTAGTTTGTAGTCAGCATTATGACTGTGAACTCAAGGAACACTTCGACAATAGGTACATAAATAATTATGGATAGGTCTCCAGAGCCTTAAACATTAGCAGAGAATTCAAGTTAAATACTGGCTGGGACYATTCCATGGCTTGGAAATACAAGCTGTACTTGTACATATTGCTATAATTTTATTTCCCATGGTGAAAAACTGACCTGGACATGGATGATGGTGGAAGCGCCTGCACAGCAGCTTTGAGAATTGCAAATTGATGTATTACTGAGCAYAATTCTGCACAACGAACTGGAGCCATCCTCTGTGTTTGTCTGCTTATACTTCACAGCAGTGAACTCGGAGTACTTTATATAGATTAAAACTGATTAAACTTATGTGATTATATGATCATTTAAGAGTTACCCTGCCTTGTGATTATGTCGCAGTGTTGCCGAAACCTCTTAGAGACATTAGCTGCTGGAGCTGTTACAGAAAACATACTGCACATCTGCAGACATGCCTGAGAGTAAAAAGAGAGATTTTTACTCTTTTTCCAGTTGATATTTAAAACTTGAGTTAAAAAAGTAGCTTCAGCATAACAGCTAAGCGGATACTGCATTGCTATTGCTATTGCTTTTGCTTTGGGTTATGATAAAAAGTAGTAACAGCAAAGAAAACTTGTGTAAACTGCTGAACCTTTTTTACTAACTTGATTTTTTTTGCATGCATTTTTCAAAGAGAACTCTTTGATAGTAAGTTGYCTTTTGAGAAAACCTCTTATGAAGTATTAGTAAAGTGGTGCAGGAAAGTAAGGTTTTTATGCAGAGCTACAAAAATACGTTTTTTAAAAACTGMAATCTGTATTTATGAAACCATTATCTATACATATTGATGTCAGTAATCATCAAAAGCATTGATTTTGCAGAATTACCATGCAGATTTTCTCCACTTGTTTTTATTTACTTTTCACAGTCTGAGAGAATACTTTTTGTTTTGATGTGTCTTTGGAGAGCTGGGTCATGGAGGACAGTGGGTAATAATGAAGACTTTTACCTCTTGCAAGTCATTCCTACAAATGCAAAACTCAGAAGAAATAATAAAAGTTAAGACTCCATTGAAATACAAACAATGGTATCTCTCCAATTTTGCAAAGAGAAGCATTAGGACAAGTTAGGCAGAGCACTGGTTTGAATGACAGCCTTGGTGATCAGGGAGGATGTCTATATCCGAGGCACTTGGTTCTCTACACAGTCTCTGCAATTAAGCAGGCCTGCATCAAATGTGAATTAATCAGCTTTTTTCCTACTATGAATGACTGCGAAACATTGTACTCAAACCTTTGTAAAATCAAATGTGTAAAATCAAGCGGTCTCTGGAATACATCAAGAGTTAGAGTCAGATCCTTCTTGATGGAGCTGAGTAATTAAAGGTCTCATTTAGARAGGGCAACAAGACCTCAGGTCTTGTATAGGTTCAAAAAAGGAGGAATTTAAACTTACATTTCCTGTCCTTGGAAAGTATACTAGTCTCCAGGTGACAGATCAGTCTATTTTTAATATATAYAGAAAAGCTTCAAATAATCAAGTCACAGGAGAAGTAAGATATGCAGATAATTTTGAAAAAAGTCAAATGATTTCAGAGATTTTTCTTCACTTAAATAAAATTCTAAAAAAAACCCAAAACCCAACAACCTTTGGAGCTATCCCACATCTTTTTAGTGTTTGTACAAAGAAAGTCTTCTTTGATCCCACACTTCCAGCTTGAGATATTTACAATATTCACAGTCTGCTATAAAGGATCAGTAGATTTATTAYCAAGTCAAAACTCAGAGAATCAAGACAAGGTGTCTTGCACTTGCTTCAACTGAAAATAAACTAAACACAGGAAGGAGAAGTCAAATGTTACTTTAAAATAGGTAAATTAATGCATTAAAGTTATTGAACTTTGAAAGGTAAAACAGAACTTTTGAAAGAGTAAAAAAWTCAGCTTTCTCATAGAAACAACACCATTTGACCTTGAGTCTTTAAATTTCTTAATCTGTCCCTGRAGATCAGTCTACAAACCTGTGGTGAGCTCACAGCTGTCAAATRGGGAACCTCTCCTTTTGTTGCTGTACCCTGCGCCTGCTGGATCACTCAGGAATCATTTTAGTTCACTGAAATGGTAGAAAATTATCTCAGAAGAAAGGAAAAATTAAAGCAAACATGTAGAAGATGGCATCGTGCCATTCTAGAGAGCTGAACTGGCTTGAGGGAAACTCTACAAAGCCTCAGAACAGGTGTAGAGGGAATAGGAATACTCCTCTTTATGTCTCTGTGCAATTAAACCAGTACATCTGCTTCTGAAATGTTACCTAGGAGAATTTTTCCCATTACGGGATCGCTGTGCAGCAGTTGAGGTGTGCTGGGCCTGAAGGAACAGAGAGGAGAGCAGAGCAAAACGTCTAAACCAAAGTGTGAATATGAAATATGCTTCTGTTAGAGCATGTGTATGGTGAGTCCTGGTACGCTGGCACAGCCTGTGTGCATTTTGTAATCTACAAATATTGCACAGGAGTTGAGTGTGCTACACAGAGGATTGTGATTGCTACGTGAGTGATAAAAGGCAAAGCCAACCTTCCTTCTCATGAACTTAAGTCTTCCATTTCACTCTGGCTTTCAACCTCAGCCCTAGATCATTCTCCTTTTCTATTTTTCCCTGTTTTCCTTCTGTCCTAGTTTACTTTAATTCCAGTTCAGCTTTCATCCCCACTGCAATGCATTAGGCTACACCTACAGAATGAACCCTTGGAGGTGCCTTCCAACTCAGAATATTCTGTTTCTATGAGCCTACACTGTAGCAGGTGTCCCACAGCTGGCCATCCCTGCTCTCAACTTCTGGGGACAATGCAGGTCAAGAATTATTTTCTACAGGCATTTTAGATGAAGCAAGCCTTATTTGAATGGTAGTTGAGCAGGGACACATAGGCATATGGATGTGACCAGTGCCATGTCAACCTTGGAGCCAGAGAACAGACTGTAGACTCTGGAGACATGCAGAGACCTTTATCCATGGTTCAAATCCACTGAAAGAGAATTCCCTGAGAAATTCTGGTACCCAGGCCCACAAAGCTCCAAGACTGTAAATGCAGCCTTATTTCTCCTTCTCTGAGGTGGAAGGTATAAAATATTTTGTTGGATTGACAAATGCATAGTTGCTAAAGGAGACTGCTCAGTAAGGAGTTATTGCAGAGTTTATCTGCAAAGTTTTGAAAAAAGTTTGTAGAATATGTGCAGATGGACACMAAATTAARTTYCACTTCAACATGAGGAAGAACTCCCTTATGTTGAGGGTGGCAGAGCACTGGAACAGGCTGCCCAGGGAGTTGTGGAGTCTCCCTCTCTGGAGACATTCACAACCCACCTGGACACATTCCTGTGTCACCTGCTCTAGGTGATYCTGTCTTGCAGGGGGCATGGAGTAGATGATCTCCAAAGGTCCCTTCCACTCCTAACTATCCTGTGATTCTGTGATATTAACTTAAAAAATATAACAAATTTAGCATCCTCCCTCCAAGCTTTGGCATTTAATCCAGAAGAATTTTTTTAGAGAAGGACATCACCAGAGGTTTACTTATCATGCAGAAAATAATGAATGACCTAAGCCTCATTTGAAAGAGGTAAGCTACTTCCACTAAAATTTCAAACATGCTCAATTTTAAGTTAAGATGTGAGGGAAATGTTAGGAGTCTGCTTTTAAGAACTGGCTGGCAACTTCAGTTATGAGCAAAGCTATCACTGTTCAGGTTTGATCACAGAAAATCACTTCACAAAAACTGAGAAACTGGTATTTTATTCTACTAATTGCAATGAAGAGTTGTGATTGATTCTGCAGAAGTGACAGAGATGTATCTGGACAAGGTAAGAGAATAAAGTCTGTGAAGTCAAACTGAATATATTTTTTTTGAGAATTTATTCCAGCACTTTATAGAAAACGGAGGTAACCCTAACAGAAGCAAAACTCAAGTCATCATTACAGAAAAAGAAAAATCACCAGTGAATTCACATGAGAAAGTATAACCATATACCATTCATTCTTTAAATCTCTCCAAATTTGAGCAAGTTTCAGAAAGATAGATTGGCTTTGTTGGCAAGTCACTACTACTTTGAAAGCACAAATGAAACTGTTACTGTACTGTAACACAGTGTGACATTAGCATGAAAGAGTCAAGACCCCTCTCTCCATCTCTGATCTCATTTAAAGTGTGACAACACCAGACTGGCATTACTAATGCACAGGCCCCCAGTGTACACTGGGTCTCACTTTTGCATGCTCTGAGCTTCCCATACCCTTTCCACTACAGATCTGTAGATGTCAAGGATGCCTAGCCTTGAGCATACAGTAGTAAGTATGTATGAGCAAAGCATAAATTTATAAAAGACATTTTGAAATAAAATGTGCTCTCTCTTGGACCTCCTAAAGTCTGGAAAAGATCTGCAGTTTGATCTCAGAAAAACTATTTCAGCTACAGACAAAAACATTTGGAATGTCAAGGGACTACTGAAAGTCCTGAGAACAACTTTATGAACAGTTCTGTTACAAGCCAGTAAAATCCATTAATGTTTCCCATAACGTTGAATCTAAACATGCATCAGCGTGAACCATGAATGATAATTCCAAGTTGCAATATGGCCTAAAATTTCCAGATATAACAGATACAAATGGTTGTGGTCATTCACAACAGAACATTGTACAATGCAGAACAGAATGCTTCTTTTCAGTACATATAAGGAGATTCCAGATATATGATGAGAMAAAAGCAGATATATTTATTTGAATGAATTTATAAGACACATTAAAGCTACTATTTATTAAAATAAAAATCCRATTACCATGTAAGAAAATCTTCTTGGAAATGCTTTCTTTTTTCAAAATGTACAAATTCTCTTCTGACAATCTTATAAAACACACACATGCAGCAAAAATGAAACGTACAAGAGGAGCAAWGAAGAATTACCTCAGCTTTCACCAGCACTTCACTTGATTGAAACTGTTCTTGTGTTTGGAAAATGTAAATAACCTAATTACATTTTTTTGCTTCAAGCTTCCAGGCACCAGTCATATATCGCAGTCGTATAAAAAGAAGATCCCTGCCCATCTGCAGCCAGCTCCAAAAAGGAACTAACTTAGAACCTGTGATTAATGAAGACAAAAATCAGAAGGACATTATTAGAARAAAAATGAGCATTACCAAGACACACATTTAAGCAGTCATCAACCTTTGCATTCCCAGCACACTCAGCCCTACAACTTAGAYCTTAACATTAATAAAAAATTTATATTTTGAAAGCTATTGCTTTATAGTAATTACACTATGCCATAGGTTGGAGACTCTAGTTAGCAAGCAGCACAGTAATTCCATGTATGTGACAAGATGCACAGTCTTCTCTGTGACGAGGCTTTGTTCAAGTAAATAGGAACCTGAACACCAATAATTAAGCAAATTATTYATCTAGTAACTTTGGAGAGAAGGACCACCACTGTGTCTTACAACAATATGAAGGTGCCAATCTTCAGGCAAGGCTAGGAACCCACATGACAAAACCAAGCCTTCTACCATCTCTGCTAACATTTGTGTTAGGCGCCATGTACACCTAACTAGAAAACKGCACTGAAAGAAATAATTTCTAGTAAAGTTGGCTCAGGACATTCTCTACTTGYACCTTTCATCATTGCTGTAGTTCCTAATTTCTGTTGTTCAGGGGCTCTGCTGTGGAGGAGAGATTCAGAATAAAAAGAGATAAAAAAACATGAAAAGGGGAAAAAATGGAGGAACTGCATTTGATGGGAGGAAAATGAGCCGAAGCATGCAGTACCTCTTAAGCTGACTCTGCACTGAAGMAATATGCAGGGAGCTGTACTTCCCAGTAACTTAGTGGCAGAGACTTTCCTACAGGTCTGAAAGAGTATCACATCTTAAGAAGAGATGGTGCTCTAGAGAATCCTTAATAGCTGAGAATTTTGGAAGGCAAGACACGGTGAAATGGAACTGAATCAATAAGCAATGATCGTCAGACTCCTTGAATGGTGTTTTACAATTGCWCTAATTTATTGACACATTACAGCAAGAGGACATGCCAAAGTAGYATTTTGTCCTAGCAGTGTAATTCTCTACTTTTATCTCCAGTGGAAGTGCACAGTTTCTCTCCCGTGCTACCCCTTCACCTACTCTTTTTGTACCAAGTCATGGYAGAAGGCTGGCAAGGACATGAAATTCAAAATTTATAAGGAAASAAGGCTGTGTGCTATCAAAACCAGGTAAACATAGCAGACCCTTGGTCTGTTATTCTGGATTGACATGTAAGGAATCTTACAAGAACAYGAACAATTTCCCTACCTTCTATTTCAGTCCAGTTGACAGCAACTTCTGCTATAGGTATTTTCAAGCGTTGGGCTATATAAAGAAGTTCCACATCAAACGCCCTGAAGAAGAACAGCAAATAGCACATTTAGTCACACATACTYGCAGAAAAAGACTGGCAATGTTAATTAAATGATTGTTGATTATTTGTTAATAAATGATTGTTCAGTTATACTCTATGGGTCAGATACACATGGAAGGACAATTAATTTTCCTGACTAAACATCTCAGAACAGCCAACATCCAGACAACAATAACATTATTTCACTGTGTCTTGTTTTTGAAGGTATAGATCACTCTGTTCAGTCCACTGCTTGCTTTTCATTCTGCCACAATCACAATTTAAACATTTTTGAGGACCATAAAGAAYAAGCAGCCAAATGCACTGCATCACTCCTTATCTCCAGTAGCTTCATCAAAAGGGACAGCTACCTGCTGTGGCTTTATGATCTGATGATTTCTCCTTTCACTTTCTAAGTCAAGAAACTCAAGGCAGCAACACAACAGTGAGAAATTATTTATGTTACCATGCATAACAGAATCTAAACAACAGTTGTACTTAAGTRACCACTTAATGCACAACACAAAAATCCCCTTGAGAGACTTGTCTTTTTTGTTGGCCCAGTTTTTTGCAGATTATACAGCAAAATGAACTGGGGCTCTGRTCCTACTCTGTCAGGTGCTCCTTCCTACCCAGTTTGTCCACTGTGCACCTTAATCCTCTGCACAGGGAATTTTCTGTGTGTTTCATTCCTGCAAAGGCATTCTCAAGAGGGCCTCAAACTCTGAAACACCAGATATTTGATAATCAACAAGTAGTTTGGCAGCTTTTAAAGCTCATTTAGCAATCAGCATGTGAAAMTTCCAGTAGCTACTATTGACAAGGTTTGAACACAAATCACAATTACAAAGATGCTGGTGATTTGCCTTAAATTCTCATTGCTAAGTCCAAAACAGTTTTCTTTTGAAAAGAAAAAAAATCTTTTGCCACCGGAAAAAACGTATGTAATTAAAAAAAAAATACTCATTCATGCTTAAAGGATTGCTTGAATTCATGACTTTGGTAATTACATTTAACTCTGAAGAACAGGTGTAAAGGGACAGACGAGGTGATCAAGAGCAGGGAGAAGCCATACTTCAGCAGGTTGCTAGCCAAGCTCAAGATGCCATTTCCTTCTACTTCAAACSACCTTCTCCTTTTAAGCAGTGCATTTCTGCAAAACTATTAACGAACCCAAGAGCAGTTCACTTTGAAATGTGCACGTAGGTCTGACACACACAGGGAGGCTCCCACTGAAGAATAGACCACAACATGCTGGCTTGCTGATGGAATCACAGGCACATATGCACCGACCTGAACTTGCCCTCTCTGTGTATGTGATGCGAGAGACACTGATACCATGGGACAGCATTAAAACAAGCAAAGGCAGCACAGACAGATGCTACCTACAGAGACTACAGTTATTGTGTACAGACAATTCAGAGCTACTTAGGAAATCTGATTTTGATTAGGACACAGGACTTCTTGAAGTGACCAAAAAAGTTACAAGAAGAACTTTCTTTTAATCTCAGTGAACTGAATCTGCTCCAATCAGCCTTGCCATTTCACTGCTTTAAATGACAGTAATATTATTTTATTAATCACTCCATGGTCTCTTCTACTGAAGCTGTATTATTTAATTKTTTTTGCTGACCTTTTACATTTGTAAGTTAAAACCCCAATGTATTTGCCTTTGAATGTTTATGAATCATATGTATTAAGACCAAATCTAATTTTGCAATACTACTTAAATGGCAAAAAATCTTRAGAGACGCAGAATAATTGTCTGATGAATTAGACTATATGAGCTGCTCTAAAAGTATTATATATACTATTAACCTAGTGAACTAATAGTTATTTGCAGTAATTCCTGTGTGTCATGGTGTAAAATGCTGGCCAAAAGCCAGGCACCCACAACACCTGCTCATTCGCTCTCCCCCACCACCACTGGGTAGAGAAGAGYGAAGAACATAAMTTAACGAAAAGGTTCATGAGTTAAGGAGCAGGGAGGAAACGCTTGATGGACAAAACAGGCTCTACTTAAATTATGAAGTGAATTTATTACTAACAAAGTCAGAGG
>NW_026623463.1:1130351-1184878 GCF_030028575.1 Malurus melanocephalus
CCCCCCCACTTCCAAAAACTGGGCCAAGCAAAACCAACATACTGTGGACAACTGATGACTGGAATGTCAGCAYATACATCACAGAACAACAACATTAAATAGTTCTGTGAACTACAGGGCTCAAAGTAAAAGATTGAAAGCACAGGAATTAATCGAGTTGAACATTAATATTGTTAAATGAAGCTGCCATTTGAGTAACAATGAACATACTCGGAATTTAAAAAAACAAAACSTATTCAAAGCTGCAAGGAGAATCACTTAAGAGAATTCAGGTTCCAATCTAAGTACCCMAAGTTAGATACTCAAAAATATATGGTGTGAACAATTTTGCTATCTATTTCTAATAGTGCCTCCATGATGTGTTAATTACCACAAACATGTAATATAAAATASAGAAAAAATTCTCTAGGTGGTTGTGTTTTGGTTAAGTTACAGTTTAAGACAGTGCTGGCTAAAATTCGTYCTAACACCAAGTTGGGAGGTGTTTAATTCAATTCAGTCCTTTTAAACCGAATCCTTAAGATGCTTGAGATTATAAAATATCTCTCCTGAAAATTATTACGTATTTTAAAATTGCATTAGGACTCTTTTTTTTTCCTCGTCCAGTATTTTATGTTTCAAAAAACAAAATCAGGCCTTCACTTATAATGTTTTAACTGGAATTTATGCTTTTTGTACACCCAAAATATGTTTTTCCAGTAAACTCCTAAGGGCAAAGAAAAATGCCAATGGTTAAAAGGTCTAACAAAGAAACGGTATGTCAAGTGGGCTACACTGCCAGAATTGCCCTAGCTAATCTGGGGCTTTTGAAAGTCCGTATATGTCAGCCAGGAGTAGGACTTTTTACAGGACAAAACAGACACAGGTAAAACAGAAAAAAATATTTTTGCCTTGACTAGATAATTGTAAACAATTCTACTTGCCATGCACAAAATCAGGAAAAAAACCAACTAATTCTACTGCTTGTGTTGGTCTACAAAGGCACAGAAGTGGGAAAAAAAAATCCCTGTAGCAGTATGAATGCTTATTTTTCTATAATTTTTATACAGCAATTCCTATTTAGAGATTAGTGACAAACTGGAGAAACAAACACTCATTTTTTATATTGATCTTTCCAGTTTTAAATGTGAAACAACATGGCTTGTTCAGTGCACAAGCAAATGGTTATAGAAAAAAGTAAAAGCAACAATTTGATCTGTTCAATGATCTGCTGGCTGGTACAATGCCATTATAAACTGCCACTTCACAAAAATACATCAATAAAATCAGGACTAGAACTAGATTTTGAATTTCMCCTCCTTTTATCATTAAGGCAGGAAAATAATTGCTATGTCAAGTTCTCCTAAGGAYAGCATTTTCTAGCTGGAAGAAAATATATGCGCTTTTTTCTAGTCAGGAGAAACCAAAGACCAAATTTAGAATAAGAAAATTTGGCCAGTGAGACCATTTAATTTTCCAGTATTTCTCCTGTGCATCAAAATTTAACACAAACAGTTACATTTCTCAGGTCAAGACTGTGGGTGCAGAACCAGAGCTYCTTTTGTAGCCTGAAGCAAGTAATTCCAACTGCCTGCTATGTTTTTATAATATCTCTTTTAATTTTCTCTAAAGTTTTAAATTTAAAAATGTGCTCCATCTATTTCTGAAAAACAGATTAGTTGTGTAATCAGATTCAGAATCTAAAACACAAAGCATATGCTCTATTCAAAAAGTTGCTCTCATTTCAAACTAATGTCAAAACTTTGCTATTTAGAAAGTAAATTTCAAGAATGTTTCGTTTATATTCATATATACACAGCCAAAGGACAGTTAAACAAAAAAGACAATGAGAACACTCACAAAAAAGCGCTGCTTTAGGATGTAAGCATTATTTCTCAGTATCAAATATATAAACAGCTTGCAGACTGTATTAATTTTCAAATGCTTTCTAAAAATTAGGGGCAGATTAAAAAAAAATCTAGGAAATATCTTGGTCTCTCTTTAAAGAGTGTTATGTGATCCTTATTGCCATAATGATAAAACTGTATTTTTCCTTGTATGCTTCAGCTGGCTTTCCAGATTTCCAGAACTTAAGCATCTATAAATCAAATTCAGCACAGTAAGAAGAAAAATCTGGTTGGTTTGCTAGTATTTTTAATATTAAAGAGGTGACATTCACATCACTGTCCTCTGGAATGGAAAAAGCATGGAGAAGGCATAAAGACATGAGGGTCTAAGCAGTCAGGCATTATTAGATAGCTGATTTTATAGTAATTTTATATTGACTTCATGAGTAAATACATTATGCATCAATTTTAGTCTAAATATTTTTGATAAGAATTCATCCASCACTGTAGTACCCCCACAAATGCAAGCCTGACTAAGTTTAAGCAGATAGGACAGATGATTTAGTTTTTGCAGAAGTCTGGTGTGGTGTTCACTSTCTTCTGCAGCTCACCAAGCGCTCCAGTGTCGCATCTGGGGAGCCCTTGGCTGACTCAAGGACCAGGGTGCTTAATTCAGATGGCTTTTAACCTATTAAATACTGCTTGTTTCTTGAATATTCTCCAGCACTCTCCTCCATTATTCCCAGAATATCTGAGCACTAACCATACTGAATACTTCTTCAAATACCTAACAGAGCTGCACTCCGCTCTGTTTTAAGATTCAAAGATTTAAGATCAAAGAGAATCAAATAATTTCCTCAGATGTCAAATAGCCCCAATGCAGTGATGCAGAAGCAGAAATAAATCCAGATATCAGAGCCTCTTATCCAATACCAAGAGAGTGTTTTCTCTGCACCCTCTTGCTGATGGTCTCRGTATAAAAAAGCTTCTCTGTGACCTGGCAGGGGACTCCACATTGTTCCAYGTCAGCAGAAATACAATACCAATTCTATTTCTTACTCTTCTGTCTCCATACTTATGGTATGTACAGAACTTCTACGGCACAATGTCCAACCAGTTTTTATTTTCCTTTTCACACGTGTTATGCAATGGAAAGATATGAGGGGCCGGAATTGTTTAAAATAAGAAGTTTCCAGTATTGAACTATTTCAGATTCTTACGTAATTATATACAAAGAAATCTAATGGGAGGTCTATGGGATGAATATTTGATGTCCCTATATAATTTCCAACTGCAATTATCCCAACTGTTTGTACAACACTGACATTTCAGTTAGGACTACAATTCCACTGAATAAATGCACTCTCCCCWCATATRTCTCCACATCTCCCACCTTATTTCCAGATCTTATAAATATTAACTGGGACAGGGACAGTACTTTGTTTTGTGCACTGACATGCTATCTTCCAGTTACATATGCTCAATGACTAGCTGTGGAGCTGATAAATAACTTTCGAGACCTTATTATACTTTCTTTTCTTCAGTAGTGGCAATAATTTGAGTTCCTCTCCTCTAAGTGGATTTCATTTTCCACAAAACTTGCAAATAAGCCAATAAATATGGAAATGAAGGCAGGTAAACACAGAGATTGTTGATTGACAGATGAGCATAAAACCAGACAATATATTGCCAGTTTGAGCAGAATTAAACTAAATTTAAAAAAAAACCACCCAAAAAACCTATAGATGTTTTAGGCAAATTTGTGACTTGGAATTATCTGAAGAGCTTMTTTCTTGGAAGAATTTGAATTATTCTTTTCATGACCCACAAAACAAGCATTCTTTTTAGTTACCAGTACATTTCAGATAAATAAGAAAACACACTGGGGATTAGTTTATGGATTACTGTAAATGAAAGAGCAAAAACAGAAGGCTCATTTTCTAGCAGCACATACAAGGCACAATGAACTAAGACACGAGGATCTGGTATGTCCCACACCAATAATATAATTACTATAAAATGTTAGCAATAATCCTTTTTCATTGCTTCTATTCCTGGATAATGGGGTACAGCAGAATTGTTTTTACTCTTTCATTTCTTTGGTGCTAGATAATTGAAGTGGCAGAAGAAAGCCTGCTAAGATTTTATCTGTAAGAAACACTTTCTGTAGCCATTAAGTGCAATTACAAAAAAAAAAAAACCCTTCAGTTTAAAAAAGAAAAACTTAAAAATTCAATATTGCATTTTAACAGAATGAACTGATTATCCTCATTTATTTCTTTCAGGTTTTTTCTTGAAGTATTTAATTTATAAARTGAAGTTAAATAAGCAATTTTGAGATGTGCACCTCTGGGCCTTGCATATATGTTTAACTAGGTATTTGGAAAATCCCTGTATGCAAAATTAACAGAACTTTATGGATCAAGACTGGGCTTGGAGGTAACTGCACAAATCATACTTTTAGGTCAGCTATAATTTCCTTTGAGGCAATAAGTAAACCACTCAGGTGGGAAAGTGGTTCTCGGACTGTTGACTGCTCACAGGTACAGATTTGATGCAGCAGAAGCTCTACATTCCACACCAGATTCGTGTRCCTAAACATGACCTTTGCAACTGCAGCCTGGAGGTGCAGTACAGCTGTCAAAGCTCAACCTAAAACTGTACATGYTAGAAATGGATTGTAGGATTGCACGTTTGTTTATGGGAACATTATTCAGCAGTTCTGTTCCCTGGCAGCAAGCAGTAGCCTGTGAGAGATTTTCYTGAATGAAGACAATAGTTTGAAAAGGTTTGATTATACCTAATTAAACTATCCTTTTTAGCAACAATTGTGGAATAGAAGATGTATAGAAATTATGGTATTTGCGTGACAACAGTGTTTCAGTCCCATAACATTAGTCATGGCTATATCATTCTCACATGGGAACTATTCTAGCTAAATTACAACTGAAGTAGCTCTAAAGTAATTAAAAAACTACACGTAATTTTCTATTTTCTTAATGATATCTATCACTAGTCCTCTCAGAAAATACTTTAGTTAAGAAAATAAGCAAAGAACAGGCATTTGTTTTCACTTTAGAGTCCTCAGCAATTACAAACATCAGATACTGATTTTACTTAGAATATTTTGGACAAGCAGTACTGAATTGTAATGTATAAAAAATAAGACTGATAAAAGTTTTGAATAGGATTAATAATTCTTAACTTTCCTTATCAYAATAACAGCTTTTCTCCATTTCTTACTCTGCTTGCATGGCGTGGCTTATATCTGAGAAAGGAGAGAGGACTCACAGCAATAGGGAGTGGATTACAGCACAACAAAAAATTGTTTGTTTGAAATTTCTTCTGGAGATGAAGAAAGAAGAGTTATTGGGATTTTCTGTTCTTTGGGGCCTTTCTCCCCCTTTTTTCCTCTCCTCTTTCTGAATCAGTTACCATTTCCTCTGACAAGGCAAAACCAAAATATCCTACCTAGGATTACATAACTCTTTTGAGAAAAGAGAATAAAATTAAATAAAGAATAAAATKAAATACCCAACTGTTTTCCTAGAGTGTATCTTAGTAAGAACATAGAATTTCTAGGACATTTTAATGCAACAAGAAATCGAAGTTGCCATGCAAGCAGTACTGTAATTGGCRAAACTGAGCAGCTGAGATTTATACACAGACATTGCACACTTCCTTGGAGCTGGAACACTGAAATTACTTTTTCAAACCCATGTTCAATTACAAAAAAAAAAAAACCCAACAACAAAAAAAGCAACAATTTACCAGCGTTCTATATGAAGATTTGAGAATGTCTGAAAGGCAGCTTCTCTGGTTAGAAGTTTAAATCCRCACTGTGTGTCCCGGATCTCTTTGACACAGAGAAACCACACAAGGAAGTGGAAACCGTACATGAGGAGAGTTCGAAAGTAAGAGCGCTGTGGACAAAAGGCAAGGAGTTAGATGGTTTTGAGTGATGGGTGAAGTGCTTGAAGAGAGCTGTCTTAGAGGACAGTAACCCTGAGATAAACCTTGAGATAGCTCTCAAAGTTTGTAAACTGGCTGTGTTTTGCATTGGAACGAAAACAGAACTTAGCAATTGTTACAGTGAAACAAAATTTTAGCTGAAAGGGAAAGATTTTGATCTAGGAAAAGACTTGCCASTCATGTGCATGGTCTAGGACAGAAGAAATCCAAGTTCTTTTTTCTGCTCTTTCTAGTTCAGAGCAGTTTTTCACTCTGAATAATGCCCTATTAAGTAAAGCAGGAACCTGCACCCGGATTWGTGAACACCCATACTATCTTCTGCATGATTTTTTTGGGAGTATATGATGGACCAAGTGAAAACCAGGTCTCAAGTAAAGAGTGCTGTGCAAGGTAATATTTCATTTTATATTTCCAGCAACGTTACAATCATCTCTTTCATCTTTTGCTTTCACAGATATACTTCATATTCCTGATAAATGTTCCCAGCCTACTCTTTGCTTACACTTGTGYTCTTGACACAATAATCATACAGGTAAGTCTGTCCATGGACTCCAGAGGCTGGATTCTGGATTTGCAGAGGTTCCTCTTAGTCTTTTATTCAGGTTCCTAAACAACTAGGACTCTGATCCATTGCTCCTGAACTCACTGCTGTTCTTAAGCTCAATTTAAGTGAATGTATCTACCACTGCAAGCCATATATCATGTAAAACCTATGGGAGCCAACAAATCAACTGTTAAGCATCTCTGGGTGATAGGAGATGCCTTTAAAGCCAACAATTTAGAATCACACTTGAAAAGKGAGAAGATGCTCAGCTTATTATATAACGGCCTTTGGCTTCAGGAAATTCCAATTCATAGGCTGTGYTTTTTGAAAAGTGCTCTTGCCCCAGTTTACTGGTGGATCTGGTGTGGCACTTTTGGCTCTTTTGGCTGTGTTACCAAGAACACAAGGCCCCCACCAGTGCCAGAAGGGAAACACTAGGAGGCTGCATGATTGTYAGACAGTGAAACTGTGCACTTACTTCACAAAGAGGAGTTCCTGGGTTATGTTTATCTCTCCTAAGACTATTTATTCAAGTCATATTATAGATTTATTAAAGGACATTAACAGTTCTGGAAGCAGACCAGAACTCTTGATGTATYGAGACTGAACATAAGGGTGAAATTCTGTTCTAAATAAATTCAATACAGCTGCTTACCACAGCTTCATTCTACTGTCTCAGATGCCAGTAAATTCAGAGAGAAATCCCAACATCTAAAAGATTGCAAGTTTTTCTTACTTACTGCATTACATAACAGTCCTTTCCCACTGGAGTAAAAGCAGTCTTTCCATTCCAGTCTAGAGACACTTGGGCTACACATCTCAAACAAACCTAACTGGTCTGTGATTCCTCTATTAAAAATTCAGAAATATGGGGAGAATAGGAATGGATATGTATTTTTGTACTAAAAGATCAAAGTCCTGCTCCAATTCCTCTCCCTTACGCAGCAAGATCTTCCAAGATGAAAAGAAATATGAACACACTGAAAAAAGTTTGTCTACATTCAGCACATGACCACAAGCAGCTTTTCTGGGCTTTTTATCAGCTACATAATCTCCCCGTAGTAGTTCCTAGTTTCTAATAATGATGAAGGGATTGAGGTTTAGGGGGTTTACTTTGTGTGCGTGGGGTTTTTTTTCATGTGAGGATGCTAACATATGTGCAGCAGTATTTGCAGGAACTCTTTTCAGTGAACCACTCCAATACTATCTAATAAACCAGAAGAAAAAACTACAGATCTACCAGAGGCTGAACATTAATTACCAGTGTAACTTTCTTTGAACTTCTTTAAGTATTTTAGTAGTTGTGTATGTATTTTAGAATAATTTCAAGTACTAAACATCAGTATAAACAAGGCTTACTCTTGAGAACATTCACMATGATGAGCACATCCAATGACAGTAAAAAAATGAGCGCAGCAATGTGTCTGCTGCAATACAAGTTCCATGCCTGTGCTTTGTCAATTAGTGTCTGCCAAGACATCAGAAAATCAGATGCAAGATAAGGCCATGTGCCTGTGCATCACTGTTTATAAGACAAGAGTCGCGCAGTATAGAACAGTACTGTCTGCGTGTTCAAAACTCAAAAATTTTACTATGAGTAATACAGAAAAATGAAACTACTTTCTCATGAATTGAGGTACTCTTCAAACAGCTGGCTGCTAATTCTCCCTAACTCATTTTAAACAGGTTTCCAGATCTGCAGGCCAAGTTATCGCACTGGAAGGAAATCAGTAATAATGAACTCATCAGCTTCTTTCCATTCCAGCCCCGTACTGGTTACTAGCTACCAATTCTCTCAGAGTTTAGAAGTACCGCCTGTGAGACGTTATCAACTATAAAAATTAAATCCGTAACTTGGAACACTAACTGAAATGAGTTCAAAGTGCCTGAAATCTAGAGTACACCCTTTGTATATGATGGAGCACATCCTGCATTTATGAAAATATTTTTCTTATTTTTAGCTTYTATTCTTTTACAAATACTRAWTATCTAATTGCAGAACCTGTAGAAYAGAAACAAAWAACAGAAATATTTGGCTATTAATACACAGCAGKAAATGGAAACAAACCTTTGCTATTGAGTCCTTCTCCAGATGAGCTCTAGAACCACAGGAAATAGCCATCTCCTTCTGTACAGAAATATAAAGAGTTAATACTCAAATATTTTTTTGAATCAGTGGAATCTTGTGTTGAGGATTGTAAAATAAAAATACATCAAAGCAGTTGATGATTCGGGTATAAGCATCAAAGCATCAAACCCTTTTCTGCTTCCTGTAGCTGCACTTCTTCTACTGCTAGGTTTTGAGCTGAATCAATCTTCTACAATTAATAGAAAATCTAAGTTTATTATAATTTGCATATGGTGCATATAAATTGGTTTAATTTATTCAGGGCTGGTTTAGCTTACAGTGTTTACTGTATGCATACAGCAAATATGTTTAGGAGCACAGATAAGCATGCAGAATTCCTGGGAACTCAATGTTAYCATGTACATTTTCCTTAAATACTGCACAGTGGAAGGGATAACAGAATAAAGCACTTGTAGCACTAAAGTACCTTCAAACAAATCAAATGCCATAGTATCAGCCAAAAATATAATCTCAAATTAAATCAACATGATCAAAACAAAATGTTTAACATTATTGTCATGCTACTACTTCTTACATGAAAGCTCTCAAATCTATTGTTTAAGAACATAGAGCCAATGCTTAAAAATCAGCAGCTGCTGCCAACCCTGCTAGGGTAGCACATCAGGGTCACACATTGCCCCTCAGGCCTTGCACTTGTTCTCCTGCACTCACTGACTGAGACCCCTTCCACAGGTACATCCCTCACAGCACTGGGTGGAAGGCTGCACATCCCTTATGGCACTCTGGGAAACCAAGTACAGTACCTCTCTCATCTGCATTTAAGCAGAAAATAAACCTCAGTTCTTTCATGTCAAGCTCCCAGATAAGAATGACTATGCAGGGAGGTGTTCTTGTTCCACAGGTTTTTGAATTTTTATTCACAGTAAGAGTTCTTCCAAATACTGTCATTAAACTAAGGACKCTGAGAAAACCAAGAGGGAKRAMTTAAGAYGCTCTCTTAAATGTATATAGKATGACATCAGATAAAATKAAAAAAACAAAACAGTTAACAAAGAAAACTAAGTAGGCATCACATGGTATTTATACAGAACAGAACAACTTCAAGCAATTTGAAGGAAGGATAAACAGCAAATARKAYATTCTGTAYTGCCCTGAAGCAGGCWCAATGGATGGAWAGGAGGTAAGAACTCCAYGAAWGGTCCTTTTGASAGCCCATTMTTGARGSTTCTAACCTTACAGTTAAGTCTTCAGACTTACACCTAAATCTTCAACTGGATCTCAAAAAWGTTGAAGAGRATTACAAAAGTCAATMTGCATGCATGYGTRTTWAAGTAAAAGCATGAGAATTTATACYTACAGGCCATGGCTGAAGATTCTTTAGACCTTCTTCTACTTTTTCAATATCTGCAAATTTWGTAGCTCCATCTGCATCAGCCATAAGAATCTTTTTCCCCCGAGAACTAAAGACACCCTGCAACAAAAACAGTCAATAAAAAAAACAAGACCTCTGAAACCAATTATTTGTTGTAAGTTAGGTGCAACACACTATGAAAACCTAACGTAGCAACAAGACAGTGCCATCTCACAGGTTCCACACAACAGGCGAGTCTTAACTTAATATTCCGCTACTAACAATAATTTACCTATTTATAATGTAGTAACATCTAGAGACTCCACACTCTTGAGTGTCCAAAGTGACAAAAAATGTATGAATTTGAAAAGCTAACAATTCCTCTCAGGAAAAGCTTGCAAACTAAGAGCTTTACAAACCTGAATCTAAAAGGCAACAGGTTACTACAGTTAGCTCAGACGGGAGCACAAATAAGCAGTGATTAGCAGCTGCCACTGCACTGGATGGCTTTTCTTTGTCACGTGAACTATGGAAAGGAGGATGCAGAAGTTTTTCCTCACRCTGTTTCAAGAGAATTCTAGAGCTATTTCTCAAAACTAATTTAAGTCTCAAGTCAAAGTATCACTGCAAAACATTTGCTATGCATACATCTCAGTTTGTTTTGCCATATTCTTGGTCAGACAAATTTTACTATTTTTGAAGGGGACCAGGCAGAAAAACAATTAGCAGTGGGTTTGACAAAAGTACTGTCACAACCAAGCATGTGTGCATTTGAGAAAACCTGTCGAGGAAGTAGTTGCACACACATCTACTCTAGTCTATGCAATTGAAAAAATACAGCACRCAGAAAATTCTTCTCCTTCTCTTGGAATAAATTCAAAATTGTAACTCTTACAACAGTTCTGTATGTTCTAATACAATGTTCTCTCCATTTCCTATAGTCACTCATTTTTCATAAAAAATAAATTGACACATTAAAGATAGAGCTGAAAGTACAGATAAAGACATATCCATAGATGATACCACCCATTTTCAGAAAAGCAAGGTGTCATTCATCATAAGAATAAAATGTTCCTTCTAAATGTGTAACAGCTATTTTATTTTTAGAACATGTTCATTTTATGATAATGCCTATGTGAAAGCATAAATTGTGTTGTTTTGACTTTCGAGTGTGGATGATAGCAGTGGGCTTCAGTAAACAAAAACTGTATGAACACTCGTTTATCAGCCATCTTAAAAAACACAGCTATGACCTGGAGAGCAAAGTTGCAAATTTGGTTCTATTTTGTCTACAAAACCTTAACTTTAATCTATAACAGTTTTAGTTTTTNTTTGTTTGTTTTTTTGGGTTTTTTTTTGCTGGCTACTATAAATGCATGCCTATTTCTAAGTAGAACTAATATGAATACAGAATTCAAGCACTTTTTCTACTTTGATTTCCATATTAAAAAAGTTTCTTTGTTATTGATCTTTCTGGAAAGACAACACTGCTCCCAAGATAGAAAATAAACTTATTTTGAAAACGTCTTTGCTTTAATTTATAGAATCTGTRCTCACTTTTCTCATAATCATTTTGTTAATGCATTGAATTCAAAATGTCCATCAGCACAGCTCTATCTTCTGCATATTTGGGCACAGGTAGTTCAAACAGAGAAGATGAAAGTATTAATTACCGTCCTGACTGCTCCCCCTTTCCCTCGATTTTTTTCCAAAGAAATCACTCGCACTTTGTCACTTCCATATTTCTTGCAGTACTCCTTTGCAACCTGACAGATACACAAAAAACCAGCATAAAACAAAACCAGGAACCAAGAGAGAAGTTTACATTTGCTCACCCTTTAAAAGAAAATAAATTAATAGCACTGAGCTATAACCACTTCAGTCGGCACAAATACATTGCCAGTGTTCGCTGGAGTCTGTTTGGGAAAATAAAAAACAGTTCAAAGTCAAAACAAGAGGACTGAAGAAACTAATGGTCAATAAGAACAGGATATTTCCCCAAGCAATTTCAACCCCATCCTCCCACCTCCAAAAAACTCAATCACAATTTAATTTATATCATACTACTACAGAACTTTTCTATTAACACCAACARTTAATAAAAGAAATATAATTTTCTATGACAGCTACCTATTTCTCACTTGTCTTGCTATTTGTGGTTTTGAACAAAAATTTACATTGATCTAAAATCCCATTCACACTGCACATTTTGGTATGTCATGKGGGGAAGAGTGGGGAGGAGAATGCTTGAGTTTTCTCCTAATTTTTTCTAAAGGTTGTCCTGAGTCCTTTTATATCCAGAGGCCTGCAGCCATTGTATGCTCAGTTGTAAGAGATGGCAGAAGGAATAYACAGCAGTCAAAAAAATTATACAAGCAATCCTTAATGGACAWACTTAAGGAAAGCAAATTGAAAAGCAATATGCATTTTAGTAGCTACCATAAACATCTTCTAGGCAGTAGAAAAAAACGCTCAAGCTGTCCTTTCCAATGACATACATCAAAGGACTATTTTGAAAATGCTACTACTGACAAAAGGATTTTTAAATGAACAATCCCATGAAGGGTGTGGCAAAGAACTATGTCAGCTGTTCTGTCAATCACAGTATAATGGGATATTTTAAAAGACTTTTTAGCTTCCTCRAATTCATATTCACATCATCATTATGCACATGTGGAGTACTTAAAGTGAAATCTCTTGTAGTTAGGATTAGAATTCTTAGAATCTCAGCTGYAAGAAAATGGCTGTCACAGTTGCCARTCAAGAAAACTAGAATCAGCAAAARAATTATGTGTATTCATGTGCATAYGTGACAYCCATGATGCATMAAGGACAAYAATAGAAAGCWTTCAGAAATATGAACTTCAATTGTYAATTRYTTCAAGTACCAAAATATAAATGCAAAACATTGTTATATTCCACAAATACATAAAAAGCCAAAGAAAAACAGTACAAAAATCCATGCCTCTGATTGCTTGAGAAGATACTTCATTTTCTTACCTTTGCAGTTTGATCTTTACTACCATCATTAACCACTATGACTTCGTAAGTGAATGAAGAATCTCGTTTCTTGAAAATAAAAGCAGAAATAATGCCTTTCATCCAATTTCTTAAGTAGGCAATAKGTCTTTCAAACATCATTATTCTTTTCTCCCTAGCATTCATTCACAGTTGTCAGCACTAATATGATGCAATAAATTTGTTAAGATGGCAAAATTAAAAAAAAATTTGCCATATTTTATGCACATGCCATTACACTGGCTTGTCATGCTACCATCTAGAACTAAAAAATCAWTTTAATCATAGAAGATGAAAGCTCGAAAAAAACATCACTGTTAAGAAAACCTGAACAAAACAAAATCCACAAACTTTCACAAGGGGTGTCTTACCCACAGAGCAAATCCTAATGAAGAACAGATGCTTAAGAAATTTGTTGGAACAAACCAATAGATCTCATGCATATGAAGATTTTTTCATCCTATAGTAGTGTATTAGATTTTTATTGAAKTTAAAAATACTTTCTAGCACTTGATCTAAAAATAGCTGAGAAGAGACAGAAGAATTACTTCCAAGTGGCCAAGTRTTACTGTTTTGATGTACACTAACATAACAAATGTTATGATTACTGACTTATTATACATAATGCACAGAAAAATAATGACTTTTTAAAGCAAAAAGAAAATACCTGTCTTYTTTCTAGATAATCCAAAGCTTCATCCATCATAAGAGGTACTAGAGAAAAGGTGGAGGAGGTCTGSTTAGTAGATTATAACAGGAAAAGCAACACAAGCACCTGCACAAGCAAGCTGAAAACAGCCACAAAGCAAGGCTGAGCTAATCAACTCTTTCACACAACACTACCTTCAGCAAACAAGCTTAGCAGCTGCAACTAAGTGCTATTGTTCCTAAAAGCAGAAAAAACACTGAAGAAAATCATACACATGATAAAAAGGACAAAACTATTTTTCTGAGGAACCAGCCTTTCATTTTGAAATATGTACTTCTCTACACACCATTAAAGGAAAAAAAAATCACTCTTCATGACTGACCCTRCAAAACAGCGCGATCTGTTTAAGTGCGCTGACAGTTTATGTACATCAGCTTTGGAGCTTGACTATTTCTATTCTATCTAAAAGCCTTCACTCAGTATCAGGTACTACTATCTACAGCCAAGTCAAACATAAACTCATGAAATCATCCCTTTTTCTACTTGTCTGAAGCTGCTGCTGTTGTTTAAAGAGCGGGAAGCTCTCAAATCAATTTAAAAAGTATTTTTCTACTTCTTGCCTTGCAGCATTTATAGGGGCAATGAACAGCCATTCTTCTGGGGCTCAYTGAAATGAAGATGATTCTTACAAGTGCCCCATGCTATTTTTAGCAGTAGAAATCAAGTTACACAATGCCTTAATTTTRAAATTCAATGTACTTGGACTGTTTTCTGGAAACTGTGTCCAAAATCTGATATATAACCTGGCCTACTGCTAACACAACTGACCTCTGCATTATTACAGTCACAACAGATACATTTTCTTCTTTTCCTCAAAACAAGAAAAATCTTACACCGGTTTTCCTCATTGTATGAAGGCACAACGACAGAGAGTTCTCGTGTAGCAGGATCACGTATATTTGGTGCAGATCCTTTCCTGCATTCAGCGTCTTTTTGTGGCATTGTTTTGGCAGTTACATGAGCAATTGCACAAATCTGTAATGAAAAYGATATGAGAAAAGTTGTTGAGCATTCTAATAGAAATTTACTTAGCTTTTAAATGTGCTACCAGGGGCAACCGAGTGTACTTCATTAATGAGGCAGGTCAGTGGTGTGGAACTTCATCCACTGCCTAAATCACACAGGACCAAAACCCTCTCATGTCATTTGGTTACTCCCACTCTGAGMACTGTTAGCATCATTGGCTTTTTGCTGTTTTTGACTGCCAGGTGTGCAGATGCCTCCAAAGTCGCGGTCCAAGCCCCTTCCCCAGGCAATCCTGGGCACACGAGCAGGTGGCACCTCTGACCCCTCACCAAGCCACTGAAATCATGGCCAGCCAGCCATATGTGCTTGCAAAAACTGAGGCTCTGATTGCACTACGCATGACTAAACTAAAGAGGCAGAACTTGGGTTCTAAAGCACTCTTACTTGGTGAAAGCACACACAGAATTCTTTTGAACCAATTAGGCTGGAAAACCTCTGAGATCAGCGAGTCARCTCYATGTCCCAACAYCACCAGGTCAACTAGATCACYRCACTGAGTGCCACGTCCAGTCTTTCCKTGAACACCTGCAGGGACGGTGACTCCACCAMCTCTCTGCAGGGCAGGATGTACACGTGGCACCGTGGACAGGCAGCAGAATGYCGCTTTCCAGGGGGTCGAACTYCTCAGTTTCGCAGGGCATTTTAAATACGAGGAAACACGGCAACTTCCCTAACGCTTAACGCGAAGGCGTTAACACGACATTTCCCCAGAGGCAGTGTAAGGCTTAAATACTCCGTCTTGGTCCCCTTTGCCAGGCACAGCACCCCACGCCTTGCCGAAACACGYTCCCCGCACAAACCCCTGCACAAGCGCGGCCCGGCCGACTGCTGCCGCCCATCCCGGGGCGACCCTGCCCTCCTGCGGGGCGCGGCGGGACCGCGGGACCCCTCGGCAGGGCCGGGACCGCAGGCAGTCCCCTGCCCAGCACCGGGGGGCGGCCTCGCTCACCGCCCCCGCCCCCGGGCCCACCGTGCCCGCGATGCGCGGCTCTCACCAGGACGAGAAGGAAGGCGGCGAGGGCCGCCAGCACCAGCGCGGCTGCAGGCAGGGACAGGGGCAGGGACGGCAGCGCCATCGCCCGCGGCAGCCGCGGGGCCCCAGCGCGCCGCGACAGCGACGCGGAAGAGGCCGCACCGCCCACCGGGTGCGCTGGGAGCCGCTGGGAGCCGCCGGCGCCCCCCGGCGGTGAGGAGCCGGCAGCGCCGCCGCCCCGATTGCCGCCGCTGCCGCCAGTCCGCCCGCGGAGGCTGCCGGGRGGGCGGGCCGCCAGGGGGCGCCACATCCGGGGCGTGACGGCGCCGTCATGGCGGCCGCGTTCAAGTAAGTGCTGGGCCCGGCAGCCGCGATCCCGCCGGAGCCGCGCCGCGGGTCCTGCCCGCTCCTYCACCGCCCCTACTCGCGCTTTCATCCCTCCTGCCCGCAACCGAGGCCCGCGACAGCGCCTCCGCGGCCCCGTGGGGGGCTTCGAGGGCTTTATCCCGCTATCGCCGCGGCTGTGTGCTCGGGAGGGGAGGGGGCTCGGCGCATCTCGTCGGGATGGGGTCGGTGCTGGGGGCTGTGGACCTTCCGTGTGCGGGAAGGGCTGAGCGAGCGGGGTTTGGAAGCCGGGAAAGGACTCGGCGAAAAGCGGAGCTCAATGCAGCCCGGAGCTACCTGCTATCACCGAATCGCARACTATCCCGAGTTGTATCCTTAGAGATGATCGAGTCCAACTYCTGGCCCTGCACAGGACACCCCCAGGAATCACACCATGTGCCTCAGAGCGCTGTTTAAACTCTTCTTGAACYCTTGTCAGGCTGGTGCTGTGACCTCTGCCCTGGGGGAGTTCTGGTTCCAGTGCCCAATCAACCTCTCGGTGACGAACCTTCTCCTACTATCCACCCTAAACCTCCTCCCTTTCCCTGTAGGAAATTCAGTGGCTTCCCATTTATAGCTACTCGTTTTAGAATAGTAAAATGGATTGGATCAAAGGGGATCTTCAAAACTCATCCAGTTCCCATCTCTCTGCCTGGGCAGGGACGCCTTTCATTAGAGCAGGTTTCCCAAAGCCCCATCCAGTCTGGMCTTGAACACTTCCAGACACGGAGCATCCACAGCTTCTCTGGGTGGTCTGTCCCAGCGTCCTTGATTCTTCTATATTTATGTCTTAATCAGTGTCACACAAGATTTAACAAATGCTGTTACRTGAATTGGAAGACAACAGATATTACATTGGACTTAAAACCCAGTAGCACAGTACCAACATCTTTGGAGCCAACAAAATTCACGTTTGCCATTATGTTTTTGATACCTCTCTGTGTTAGTTTGCATTTGGAAACCCTATGTATTCCTTTTATCCTTTCTCCCCTGTGCCCCCAGAAGCACTACTTTAACAAAACCATGAATGCTTTGTTTAAATATTAACAACACTTCTCATAAAAATTTTTTAACTTTAATGATCCCTGCTTAAAATTTTAATGCACAAACACTGTTAATGTATAATTAATAAGCACTAATTATTTTTCATTTGAAGCATTGCATGAAGCATAGTTTTAAATTTAATATTTTCTCTAAGATTAGAAGAGAAACTTAATTGTTTAAAATTGTTTTATACCATTTTCTACATCTTAATGCAGTCCTTGAACTAACAGATATTTCACACACTACAGTTAAATTTTCCTTTCTGCATTCCTCGAAAGACATTCTATACCCTTCTGTCACTAAGTTTTCTTTTGATTTAAAACTAATAGGATTATTGAATTGAAAGCCAGTAGTTTTTGTTAGTTGTATGTACAGGCAGGTTCCTTTTGTGGAAGAAGCATTTTGGAACTGAATATAGGAAAACATGTTTTTTTTAGATCAGTTTAGAGTTTCCTCATTGTTTTGTAACTATATTGCTAAGCAGTTTCATCAGGCATCTTGATTCTTAAATTATTTATTGTTGTGGGTTTGTACTTGCTGATTTTTTTTTTTTTGCTGTCTCTTGCCTACTCAGGAGCTTGCATTTGAACTTCTCTTTCTATTTGTTCTAGAACTGTGGAACCATTGGAATATTACAGGAGGTTTTTGGTGAGTGAAACATTCTTCAGAACATGTTTTTCTTTTAATCTGTGGTGTTGATGATGTTCTTTTTGATGGGTAAACACTTATGTCCATGTGCAGGCTAAATCTGACCAGGATGCAGGTGATGCAAGTTTTTGTCTAGTACAAAATTATGTCAAACCAGGTTTTAGATGCTACAAAAATTAATAATAGAGACAATGCATGCTGTGATTATGGAGGAAAAACATTGACTTTTTGTTACCTTATGTGAGTTCATCTGTTACTGAAATTATATCAACTTAAAAATGGATCCAGTATCATTGCAGCTAGTTTTGSTTCTCATAATTGAACCAAAAGTCTTTGCTTTTGAAAAGCTTGAWATTGTGATGAGCAACAATTCAGATCTGATATGAGGGAATATTGTTTCATTTTCTAACATAAGGGTTATGCATTGTACAGCTTCTGACTGATGGTATTTGAATGTTGGGCTTTCTTTGAGGGCAGGATTTTTCTCTGTTTTTCCTTTAGTTCACTCTAAAATTAATTTTAACTGCTTCACTAGATTGAGATGGAGGAGGGGAATTGCCTGCAAAACCTAAACAATGCAGACAGATGGAAACTGTAATTTTAAGTTACGAGTGAGCATTCTTGGATAATGCTGTGAATCTAGCAGTACTTATCCTTGAGACAATCAGTGTATTGTTATATTGTCTAAATAAATTAAAATTAATTTTAAAAATCAAGGTTTTTTTTTCTTTGCAGGCCTACAACCACAAACTATGTATGAGCTGGTGAAAAACCAGCTAGAGTGTGATTGAGTTTTCCGTAGCATTTTTGAGACAGTATATTTGTGCTAAAAAGAAGAAAACATTATTTTTTATGAACTCCTGTAGCATAAATATTACTGTTTTATGTGATAAAATATGTCTTCTAATTTGAACTTTGTAATTTTTCTTTAGAAAGAGAATTGTCGGCCTGATGGRAGAGAGCTGGGTGAATTCCGGACAACCACTGTTAACATAGGCAAGTGCTTATGTGGAATAGTAATAATGGGGAAGGTATTATTAATATCAGTTATAGTAGTGACTTCAATAACTTGCTAATTGGTTTTCTTGGTTCTTACATTTGGAAAGCAGGAAGAGGAAGAATTTTTCTTTGCGGTTTCAACAAACATGAAAGACAATGTGTGGTACACAAATGTCCTTGAGCATTATTTTCAGTCCTGTTCTGGGCTATTTTGCACAGTCTAAAAACTCAGTTCTGCTCCTGTATCTGCAGCACAGTTTAGGTGCCCTCACAGGTTTGCAGATGACACCWAATARGGAGGAGTGGCTGATACACCAGAAGGTTGTGCTGCCATCCAGAAGGGCCTCAGTAGGCAGGAGAACCTCAGCCATTCTCAGTGACTGACTGTTTAATACAGAGATTCTGTCCCACTCTGAATTTGAGACTTTGCTTAGTCTGTGTTTAATATAAAATGATGGAAAGGAAATGGTTTGTGAAGGTGGATGTTATTTAACGCCCTTTGAATGGAAAACAGGTTTTATTGAACAGTACTTTTTCTCTTCAGGTTCAATTACAACTGCAGATGGTTCTGCCCTGGTGAAGCTAGGAAATACCACGGTCATTTGTGGAGTAAAAGCGGTATGGTTGTTTCTTKTCTTTATTTACCTGTTAGCTGACTTTTTGCATTTGTGTTTAGCATTAATCATCCTGGGAGATACAATAATATGCCAGTCAGATGCAAATACAGTCTTTCACCTGAGTTACTTTCAGACCTGAAAGTTAATTTATAATGTAACTTTACAATCCTACTTCTATAGTCTGAGAACATGTATTTTGGTGATGGTCATCGTGTATGGGGAAAAATGTGTACAAAACTAAAGTCCTTGTTATTTCTAGATAGAAGCTATATAAKTGAAAGGTTATTGATCAGTATTGATCAATAAGTGCACTGGGAATGAGYTGGTTGGACTATTAAATGCCTTGTAGCCTCAACTTTATTGCTGGTCTGCTAATGAACTACAAGAAAAATGACTGTACATCCCTATATTGAGTTTTTCCATGGAAATCTACAGAAAAGACCAATTAAAAATGGCTTTTGTAAATCTCATTGTAATGATAACTGGCAAGRAAACTACCATTTGTATATARAACAGCTGGAAAATATTTTGTACAAAATTCAGGTCTTCATTTTTCTCTTTTGTGTTTCTCCAGGAGCTTGCAGCACCTGCAGCAGATTCTGCTAATAAAGGATATATTGGTATGTGTTTCAGTATGGACCTTACTCAGGTTTTGTACTGCTTCAGCCTAAAAGTTGTGAAGATTGTGAAGRTTCCTTAAAAGAATGAATTTGGGTCAAAAGGCATTACATCCCTTGAAATTAATTTCAAAATTGACATCTAGGCATCTAAAATTCTCTCTGCTCGTAAGTTTTTCATGTGCAACTACATTTTTATTGCTAATTCCAGGCTGGGCTTGGAAAGAAACCTGCAGCAGTATGTATTTAAGAGAGAGAAAGTAGTTGATCTATAAAATATAGTGGCATGCAASGTTGTGGAAAGGCATGTTAACTTCTGTTTCAAAGTCCCAGTAGGCAAAAAATGTAATTCTTAAAAACAGTGAAATTAAAACTGTTTATTTCTCAGAGAACTGTGGAACTCCTGAGGGTACCTCCTCACTCCTGTTTGGAGTTTTTTTGGGAAGAAAGTGATTCTATGGAAATAGGAGTTTAGAAAAAATCCCTTTTGTAAGGCATCTCCCAAATATGTTGTTTTCAGTGAGCTTGACTATGCTATAAATGAATGTTTATGCATGTTTTTGCTTCAAGTCTAAAGCCTGAGGTTTTAATGGTCGATGAAAAGCAGAGAGTGTACCAGTAAAGTCAGGCAGTGGGATGGAAATTCTGCTGTTTCTTGAGCTGCTGAAGAGTGCTTAACACTTAAAGAAGAGTTTGTGTGAGGTCTTGATAGTCAGAGAAGGATTATAAACAGAAAATAGGAGTATGTGCTTTTCCATGGAATATATAGTTTCTGAGTACAGAGCGTACTACAAGTTCTTACAAAGTTCTAGTACAAATTTACACGTAACTTTATTTTTGAGGGGACAAGTAGGAAGGCTCGATTGAAAATTCTTGGTCTTGCCTTTCATTTGAAGTATATAAAYGGGTATTAAGAGCCTCTGTTTATTTATTTTTGATAACCCATTACCTGCTTTCTTTAGTTTATGACTAATGACTTTTGCTACCTAGTTCCAAATGTAGAGCTGCCATCCCTCTGTGCAGAGAGGTTTCGGTCTGGACCACCTGGTGAAGAGGCTCAAGCAGCGAGCCAGTTCATCGCAGATGTGATTGAAAAGTAAGAACCATCTTAATGCTTTTAAAATACAAGCAACTCTGAAAGACAGCTTTCTATTTCCTTACTTACTGTCATTTTATTTTAGTTCGCAGATGATAGTGAAAGAAGATCTGTGTATTGCCAATGGCAAGGTAAGTTGTATCTCAGAATGAAGAGGGAAATAGTAACGAGATCACAGTACCTGTAACAAGTACAAATATAGAAGATATTTGGGGTTATAGGGGTTTTATTGTTGTTTTTGCTTTTCAGTCTTCATAGCTTGGTTTACATCTTAAGTGCAAAAATCAAATTACAGAATTAAGTATCTGTATTTAATGTGGTCAGAATATTCTTACATATTGCACCATTTGCTTTGCTGATGTAATATCTCACATGTGTAAACCTTTTGATAGCTTGCTTGGGTGTTATACTGTGATATCATATGTCTGGACTATGATGGAAACCTTCTGGATGCCAGTGTCTTTGCTTTGTTGGCAGCATTAAAAAATGGTAAGTCTTCCATAGAGCAAGAGATTTGTTCTGATTAGTGTTGCTTGGAGAAATGCATTAGTTTTGAACCCTGACAAGTACGTAACTGGTTCATGGCACTGTTTGTTTCCTGTCATTTGAATGTTTAATTACTAAAGCACAAATACAAGGTGAAAATAAGGGTAAGGGGTGCCATAGGTGTGTAACATCTGGAAAACAGGATGTTTCTGTATGCTTATTATTGCTTTCTTAAAAGACTACAGCTATTCTGCCACCTGTTCTTTGGTGTCAGATACCTGAGTCTTTCAGCAGTGGCCATGAACAATTTAATGTCTAAATCAGGGTATTACTTTGATAATGTATTTTGTCGGCAGAATGAGCTGTTGGAGGCTTTGCTTATACAAATACTTTGTTACAACAGAATATTCCTTTCCTAGCTTAATGCATTATAGTTTGTAAAACAATGGATGGACTGACTGTTTGCAGGCATGTGGCTTGTGAACACATGAAGGCAGCAGTTTAAAGGGAAGCTTATAGCAAGACCTTCCTTTCCAATTGTGAATTGCCAGCCTTGGAATTCCCTTAGCTACTTTGCTCTTGTCTTCCCAACAACATTGGTCACAGCAAGAGTTAGTTGAAGGTCAGATTGCACTGTTTCTAGAGATAGATAAAATTCATGACATAAGACTATATTCCTGTTTTTTTATGTCCAGTAGGCTTACTGGGGAAAAAATACCTTTTGTTAAATATGACTCTAAAGTATTTTAATTGTGTAGCATTTTGGAAATAGAAAATAATTCTGTTTAAGGAGAAATGCTTCTGTTACCAGAAAATAATTCTGTTTAAGGAGAAATGCTTCTGTTACCTTGAATAGAAAAATTAAATGCTTCCTTGAACAGGTAGTTCTAAGCTAAACACTTTCCTTGAAGTCAGGAATTTTTTTTTGGTAGAGTTACATTGATGTAGGCAAAACTCTATTCTGATTGATTTTCCATGGATTAAAAGAACAGCTTATGTATTTCAGTAGTTGTCTACATCTCTAGGCCTGCTAAACCCAGCAGTGTTTAATATTAGACCATTGTAATCTTTTCATCTTTTCAGTACAATTGCCGTTGGTTACAATAAATGAAGAAACTGGTTTATCAGAAGTTAATTTGAAACAGAAGAATCCTTTGCTTATCAGAAAGCATCCGGTTGCCACATCGTTTGCTGTATTTGATGAGTAAGTTCCAAACTGTGTTGTACTTTATAGAAACAACAGTGTCTGTAAAAGAAGTGAAAGACAGAGGATTCCACCAGTGATATTTCTGCCAGTGACCAGTGTGGTACCTCAGGCAGTGCTGCTTCACTCATCTTAAATCCATGGCCTCTCTTGATCAGTGGGCCTGTAGTTTTGTGATACAATGAGTATGCAGAACGAAGTGCAGTCTATACAGCTTCATCCTGTGGCTTGAAGCAGAACTGATTCCCAGCCTAAAAGATATGCTTGAAAGTACGGGATAGGTAGCTTTAGGTTTCTGAAGTATCTTTGAGATGAAAGAATGTTACCAATGCAATTAATCTTTCAGGAGTCTGTGTAAGTAACTGATATAAAAGATGGTAGTTTTACAGCAGCTTATTCCAAGGATGTAGTCATCAGAGGAAGTGAGAAGTAACAGTTCAATTAGAACAACAGAATCTCTGGATAACTGATAAATCATAATTACACAAGGTGAACTGTTACCATTAGCATGCTTAAGTCATTATTCATGTAGGAAAAAAATCTGAATATGAGAATTCAAAGTAATCACATCTAACTTGACTCATCTGAAATTGTTTACTAATCATTAGGCCAAGATGTTAAGAATGTGATCTGCTGCTGTTTATAAGAAATACAGTCATTTCYGGTGACATCTATTTGCAAAATAGAAGGTGACAAGATAGTGCTCACTGTGCATTCAAGATTTAGTTCTATTTGGAGATGTTGGGAGGTTGTGGCATATTAATCTGTATTCACAGAAATGATTAACAGGGCCTTTCAACAAATGGGTGGGGAGAGCACTGATCTCACAGGTAGACCAAGTGACTATCAAAATGGATCAGAGCAGGACGTTATTAGTACTTTAGAGTGGCTCTGTTAATTGCTTTAATACCATTTCTGGTAGGTCTGCAGTTTGATATACACTAAGGGTTTGGGTAACATATGAGGCAGACAGCTGTCAGTAGGGTATTATTTACACATAGACCAAAAAAGCTGCCTGTGGAAGAAGGCTTTCCCTGAGTGTCCATTGGGCTTTGTTTCCTTCCCTGAAACCAACTGTCCCATCAAACAAGTTACTTAAGTCTCCCTTTAGCTCCTAAAACTAAGTATGGAGGGGTATGTGTGCCTGTGTTGTATGGTTTGTTTTTCTTTTTTAGATTCTGGTTTATTATAATTTCTGGAGCTGTTGACACAGCCCGTTAAATAAAATACTTTACATACTCTGGCTTTCAGAGRCATTTTTCTTCTGCATAAAAGCCCTCCTTCCATAAATGAAACTTGGAGGATGCTAATTAGTGTGGCTGTGGCTGAGGAGCACTGGTGCAGAGCTGCTCCTGTGGCAGTGACCAACAACAGCAATGCAGTGAACTGCTCAAGTGATGTACAACAGCCAACAGCAGAATAAGCTGTCTTAAGCAACACAGTAAATCCATTTTTGAACTATTCCCAGTATGACCCTTGCAAATGAGTTTTGCGTTTAGGTGTCTGGTAGAAATTCCGTGCAGCCTATAGCTAAAACCAATGCCAGTCTTCCGTGTAACTACTAAATAATGTAACATTTCATACTACATACTGCAAATGGCAATTTAGTGACATTTTCGTGTCATTAAACCTGTACATGACAATACATTGGTGTCACAAATTTATGAAACTTACAGCTTTTAGGCCTATTTTCCACAGTCATAAACTCTTGATTGTGTGGAATCTACCACATTTTTTGGCTTTTTCATTTTTTTTTAATTGGTGCATTTTGGTAGGAAAACATGTAAGCTTATATGTTACAAGCTCTAAATCTATCTGCAAATATTTTGTGAGACTACAGTAAAAACTGTTGCAAAAAATTTTGCAGAACATTAATGAAACAATGTGTATCAATGTATCTGCATGCATTTTTCTTTCACAAGCAMCTTACTCATTGTTGACCCAACTGCTGAAGAAGAAGATTTAGCAACTGGAACAGTAACCATTGTAACTGATGAAGAAGGCAGACTGTGTTCTGTCCATAAACCAGGTACTTCTAAATTTACTACCAAGAAACCTATGGAGATGATAATGTTAGGTCAAGAAAAGATTATGTACCTGCTTTKCTTTGTGAGATGTGTGTGCTTTATGGTAACAGTGTCTGCTTGAATAGTCAACAAATTCCTTGCTCTTGAAATCAGTTTTAAGATGGTGGCATGATTAAAGTTCAAAAAGCAGTCACAACTTGACCTACATAGAGCAGAAGACAAATTTTGGGTATGTCTCCTGTTCCAGGTCTAGTTTGTTTTCATTATCTGTACCTGAAGCTAGAGCTGGGAAAGCTGTGTGCTTCCCAGGTGAAGGGTGTTGGTCATGGCAATTGCTGGATTAATACTCGTATTTGGAAATCACAGTTAGATATACGTAACTGAAGTATAAGTAAAAAATCAAATTGTTCCCTTTAATTTTTAGGTGGAAGTCCTCTTACAGGAGCCAAGCTTCAGGACTGTATCACCAGAGCAATTACAAGACACAAAGAAGTAAAGAAGCTGATAGACAAAGTAATAAAAAGTATAACACCCAAGTAAACAAAAGGAGAGCTCTTTTCAAAGATGGATTTGTAAAAATTGTATTTGTTACAGTGTTCACAAACCTTTTATACTAAATAAACAAATACCAATACTACATTTACAAAGTTTGTTTTTTTCTAAAATGCTTTTCACCCTTATTCTATGTACAATGTTGTTGAGTGGTAAAAAATACAAGATAAAACATTCTGTTAAAAAATTGAGTGACTTGAGGAAGCCAGATGCTAGCAAATTTTTAAGTTTGGTTGTTTTCCAACATCAGTTAATTTCTTTTAGTGTAATGTCAAAAATTTATTTTCCCACCAGTAATATAAAACAGTAACTTAAAATTAAGCCTTCTCCTTAATAATCTGAAAAACATCCCCTTTGAATCAAGTTTTTTGGGGGGTAGGTAAGTCTCATGATTTTGGAGGGACCAGTGTGCCTCTTTTCCTTTTACTTTTTGAGTGGCTGCCTGAATGTTGTTGATGATGCAGGTGAGCTGCTTGTGCTGCTGCCGCTGCCATAGCCATTTGATGCTGCAAGAATCGCAACTGCTGCCATGAAGGAGAAGGGAGAAAAAGCTTGTTAGTGTTGACTATAAAGCTTTCACATCAGGAAGAATGGGGARCAAGGGGGAAAGGAAGGAAAAATGAGGAAGCACCAGGTTGACAAAAGGAACACACCAYGTACTGGGGCAATGGGTACAGTCAAGCAGCACCAGTGGCACAGAAGCCTGCTGAGGGCACCAGCTAACATTTTACACGTGTATGTGCACAGCTTTTTTTCTTTGCCCTTTCCATTGCAGGAACTGCAGTAACTCAGCAACTTCACTGAGTGGGTTACACAGTACATTTTTAATGTGATACCTTCTCAGTGTATGTATTACACCTTCTGTATGTATTAGAAAGAGGAGACTGTGTGCTAAAAAAATACTAAAATATTCTCCTAAAGCATCTGAATGCTAAAGGAAGACTTTGCAGAGCTTCCCYGTACTGACCGTAGCAGTGCCACATTACAACTTCCAGGTGCTCACATCCATGCCAYTTTGAAATCCATTGGCACCTGGCAATATTAGTATTTAGATATGTGCCACAAGCACCCCTTGAATGTTCGCAAATCAGGAAGGTGGAGGGCTTAAACAAATAAAAATAAATTCAGTGCTCCAAGCTGACTGAACCACAGATTTCAGTTCTTGCAGGACAGTTTGCAAAATAAATGTTGGTTTTGTTGTTTGCTTGTTTTTTTTTTTTAATTTGCGAGACCATAACCACATTAGTTAAAAAGCCAAAAGGGCAATATTTTTGATTTTGGAGCCAAGAATTATATTTTTTATTATTTTTTTTAAACACAGTCAGAGTGAAGTTGCTGGATTACTTGTATCTGTTGCTGCTGCTGCTGCAAGGCTTGTTGTTGTTGTTGCAAGGCAGAAGAGAGCTGGAGTCTCTGCTGAGGAAGGCTTTGCCCAGGTCTGTTCACGGCAGAGCCAAGCTGAGACAACACTAAGAAAGGAGAAGGGGAAAGCAGGCAGGTCAAAGAGGTCAGGTTGAGTTTGTCAGGGAGGGAAGACATAGGAATACAATGTAACAAGAAAAGGGGGATCAATAGAATTAGTTTCAGAGTCAAATTGGAAACAGTGCAGAATAAAGTATACATGATATACATACTCTGTTAGTTGGAACGTAATTAGATAATGAAGTGCTTGTGGAGACAAACGTTTCTCACACTGGATGTTAAGCACACAGTTAAAAGAAACATTCCTTAATGAAGTCTGACATGAAGTTCCCTGCATTTTCATTTTGTCTCAAGGGCAAGTTATTTTCATGTGATACTATCAATTGACTGCACTTAACTGCCAAACAAAGCGGAGAAGTGCATGCTTTAGAAGTTGAGTATTTCTCATATAATAATGTGCTGATAATAAACAGTAAATCATTCTGATTTAACGTAAGACTTCTTAAGACCAAACTTCATTTATCAACATAAGCACTTAACTAGAAAAGRAGGCTCAGCAAGCACATACCTGTAGCTTGAGGTTGCATAAAATTCCCTACTCCAGTCAGGTTAATTACAGCAGCTTGTTGGGCAGATAATGCCTGATCTTGATTGGATGGACCTTGGTCAGACCCCTAGCAAAAATGAAAAGCTTGATCCTCATTACCAGCTTTCGCATCAATGAATAAGCAAATAAGGCCTGTGAGAAGGCAAACTTCTGAAGTCCCATTTAAAAATATTTAATGCTATGTGATCCAGTGCATGTAGACACAGGCTATGATGTAGTCACTAACAGAACAGATACTGAACACCCCAAAAAAGCTTTGTTTTGGCAGAAATGGTATTGCTCCTGTTACCCAGCAGAAGTCTCACATAGTTCTCAATTTCTCTGCAGTCTAGCAGAGACTACACTGTACAGCTGTAATCTTATGACGATTTCATGTCCCACTCCCAGCCCCAAAGTCTTTAGCGGACCCTGAAACCATCCATGTGCAAAGTTCCTAATCAAAGCGTGCAAAGCCTGACACACTCCCATGTTCATACTGTGCCACACACTCCTTAATTTCGCAAAAATAAACACAGCTTTTAAAATTGTATTTTCAGAATGGAGTAGTTTTCACATAATTGCTTAAAAGCATTAGTGGAGTTTGACCTAGTGTCTCCTGAAGTCAAAGGGTGCTGAATTATGACCTCTTCTAGAAATTAAATGATGCATTGAAAAACACCAGGGAATAAAGCATTACATGCACAATTCAAGAAAACTGCATGGCTTATCAGTCAGAAAAGAGTTGGTGCAGTCCAGGGGTTACAACGCTTCTTTAGCTTAACYGTATGATATAGTGCCACTAGGATTTAGGAAAACCAGACCAAAAGACTGCATGTTGACACATCATCACCTCCATGATAACTAAGAGTCACAGAACCACCATGTGGGGAAAACCTCTAAGTATGAGATGAGAATGCATATTTATATTAAGTTGGTAGCACAGAATATTGCTTTTGGTTTTGGGCCTAGGTTTTTCCCACTAAGCACTCTGAGGACATACATTCTTGTCCTTATGAAAGCTAAGGAATCTTGTGTTCATAATAGCTCATTTTAGCCAACGACCCCCAGTCTTRGACTATAATGCAAGGTATGAGAGAATCTCCTTCGGGCAATTTAACCAATGAAGAGATTGATTTTCTCCAGAAAATCAAGGACTATCTTACATCAGCCTTTTTTGTAAACACCCTTGATTTTCAATGTCTAGAAAATAAAACCAAAGTACGAGGTCACTTTTTTTTCCCACCCCAGTAATTCAACTACTGACATACAGAGATTTGGATGCTGTGAACAAATCTGAAAGCTTCCTATTAAACTGTCCCACAATCCAGAASAAGGCCTGTGGCACAGGAGGCTGTATACCAAAAAACATTTGAAAGAGGCATCTTATTTATGAAAAGTTTACAGTAGCATTAGTGAAAAGATGACAAACTTGAATATCCAGTGAAGAGTATTTGGTAAGCAGAAGGCTTGCATGTCTGGGAAGATGAACACAAAAGCAGAGCAGCTAATTTTCCCAAACTGCTTCATCWATGTTGGYTAGGATTTTTAAGTAGTGACCTGGTACCTGCATTTTAGGATTTTTAAGGTGCAACTGACCACTCAAAATTTGTCATTTTGAGGACAGATTGATCTCTAGCAAGACTTAGACTTGCTCGGTGTTTAAAGCCTTGAACATTAATTACAGGAAGCAGTAGAACATATGTCTTAAGATTACAGCTTTAAAGACAATTGATATTTCCTTTAGTGTAAAGAAAATTATATTGAMCTACAGCAGTGAGGATTGCAAGCCAACTCATAGCAGTGTCAGTAACAAGTTTTAGTTACTCTGTAATAATCCTGACTATTTTTTCTCTGTCCATCTGATGTATCTGTTAGTTATGATAAACATAGCACTAAGCTGACTTTACACCACTCATACAGGGGGGGCTGGCACTCTTCATGAGAGTGTTAGACAATGATCAGCCATGTGTTTAGTTACAGTTTTTCTACACTCGATATAATTAAAGGAGTATAACCCAGCTCCAGCCATAGCAACAGAGCCAATTCAGTCTTTGCTGTTTGAGAAGGTTAAGGAGAAAGACTTTCTTCCCCCTCTGCTTCAGATCTACAGGGTAGTGGCTCATTTACTTGTGGAGATGGGGAGAATAGGAGAAACTGTTTCATCCATGCACCCCAGACTGAGGGCTGTTAGCACACACCTGTTCTCCCTGTTGCTGAGGACTACAGGTTGTAGGCTGCTGAGATTGCTGCTGTGSAGAAAACTTTGACAGCTGCTGCTGGAGTGGGTTAAAAATAAGTGAACCACCTGGAAGCTGTTGAAGATTAAAAACAAAGGCATAATTCAATCAAACTGCTGAGTTTCCCACTGTTCTAGGATGAACATAGTATTGATAGTGATTTACTTCCTAAAGGCTTGGTTTTTGTTTTGTAATTCCTTTGCAATCCATTAGTTTACAATYGTTGCTGTTAGTGAAAAAGTCTTATGCTCTGAAAACAAACAAAGTATTTCCATAGGAAAACACATTTTAATTATTCTAATTAAAATGGCAAATGCTGTACTGATACTGGAAAGATAAATGCCAGTATTTAGTATATAATATATAGAAAATAGTTTCCACTGTCAGAATATTCCACTGAATTTTAAYAGTGAAATGGCCTTGATTCCTCTCCCTTACCCCAGCTTTAATTGCACGTTTTTCAGCCAAATTGTTCTTGGTTTGTATAAGTGGCAGAGCTAGCTTGAAAGGATGTCCTTCAATGTGGCCTCACTCAAATACAAGCATTTAATGCTAYAGAAGAGCCCTACTCTGGCATAACTGCCTCCTGTGCCTACCCTTTTCCATATTTCTGGAGTGTGTACAGGAGTGGGAAGAGGAAGTAGCAAACCTAGTAATAATTTTTTGAAGCATAGTGCAACATATGTGGAACACTGAAGCTGCAATTCTGCATCTGGCAGCTGATTTCTAGGTCTGGGACCCCACCCCAGTTCCACAAACAGTCCCTGTTCGGCTTCTAAGTACAATTCTGACATAATAAACAACATCTGCTCATGCTTCTATTTGTATGTATGCTTAGTGCAAAGAAAGCATTTACAGACCTTCTAAACTCCCCATCTTACAAGAACTTCCATTTCCATTACCAGGAGCTCTTTAAACCCATTACTGCACCTTCCTGTGCATGCTGAGCTTGGCTTTTAGGCATTCTATGCCTACAATCTCTGAGTGATTCTACCGCACTGTTTCATACGATACAATTGTAACTTCAGTATAAACAATGATCTGCAATGAAAACTTAAGCAAATCCTGAAAGACTAATTTTAGGATTAATATTTTGAATCCGAATGTCAGCATCTTTAGMTTATTACTGAGAATTATCTGCTTTGTTCTGAGCTAGGAATGTAATTTCCTCCTGGTATCTCTATGGAAGTAGGCTTTTCTCTTATTCTACGCCTTTTAAATAAGCAATTAAAATTTGCAGTAAATGGTCTGACCAACTGGCCCCAAAGAACTGTGTGGGGCAGTGCAGTAAGCAGCACTAAGCAGGTCTCTAGAGAAAGATAAAAATTTATCATTATTATTATGTCCAAGTATATMAATTACCTGTAGAAGATTTAAGGGCCGAAGATTTGATGTACTTTTCAAACCAAATGGGCTGCCTGTTAAAGAAAACATCTTTTTATTAGTAGTGAGTATTTACTCAGTTGTATTTGTATTTTGCAGTATGCCTTKCCAGCGGGACTATTTCTAGACATTTGGAAACTGGAAAACTGACAAGTGTAAATTTTATACAATGCTGCATTTTCCATAATGCAGTTCATAGTTGCTCAGACTCAAAAGTGCAAAAGTGCTGACTAAATGCAAAGAAATCTGTATCACTACTAAACACTGTACCCTGTGACCTATAATCTGTTAAGGCATTTACACAAAGGTAATTGTGGAAAACATCRCACCAATTATTTTTCAGTGATCCTTTCTTCTGCCTTTAAGAAACTTTACTGTTATTACAGTAAATTAAAATATGTCCAAGGGCCCAATGAAGTAACACACAATCCCACCCCAAATCTGAGCAACATTCCAGTGAGACAGAAGCTATTGAACAGAAGCCCTGGAGGTCTTGAACAGGCCCACCTCAGGTTACTGCTTGCATCTGTTATGCAGGTAACAGCATAGCTTGTAAAAATCTGTGACACCAAACTGGTAGAGGCTGATAGTGTTTGAAAGGACAGAATCAGACTAAAAGTGATCCTCACAAATTGAAGAAATGGTCCAAAATTCAGTAACATTGAATAAAAAAARGACAAATGACCAAGTACAAAACTGTAACTATCTTTGTGTCTATACAGCAAAAAAGAACACGAGAAGTTACAGTAAGTCACAAACATACCCAAATAATCTGTACCACAAACTACAGAGCACACAAGAAAAGAACCTCTACACACAGTTTACATTTATAAAATTCACTGTCACAAGATGCTGTAGAGATTCCAAAAATATAAATGGTTTCAAAAACCAATTAGATAAGATTCACAGACTAGAAATCTAGCACAGGATTTTAAGCACAAAGATCCATATGGATATTCTTCAGCTGAGAAAGTTCTCAAAGCTGTAGATTGCCAGAAGAGGTACAGTTGTAGACAAGGCATTTGTCACTTTTGCCTCATCTTAAACTCTGTCCTCAGTATCCTCTAATGGCAACTGTCAGAGACAGAATATAGACTGGATGGATTTTTGGCCTAAACCAGTAAAGCCATTCTTACGTTAAGGTAATGCTGTTGCAAAAAATACAGATAAAAAACAGGCAGACCTCATTTGGGGAAATGTTAACAGGAATGTTGTGAAATAGATGAGATGCATTTATTCTGCTGTGCTCCACAGTGGTAAATCAGCCAAGCTCAGGCTTGTGTCCAGTTTTGGTTATCACATTTTAAGAAGGATGTAAGCAAATTGGACAGTCTAGAAAAGAGTGACAGGATTATGAAAGGTTTGAAAAATACAACCTATCAGAAAGAGAAGACAAATGTGGGACATGACAGCATGTTTTGATACTTAGAAGGTAAAGAGAAAGGGTGAATAGCTATATTTCATGTCTGAAAGGTACAGGAGAAAAAAAAAACTGCAGTTCAGGGGATGCACTGTAATTAGAAGGAAACATTTTGCATGGATAACTAGTTTACACAGTTACTGAGGAAGATTAGGATCTTCTTTAGTGAAGATATTTAAAGGCCATTTAGATAAACATTGATGCAATATGGTTTAGACAGATTTGAATGCCTTAGCATAAGGAACYGGTACCTTGAAGTCTTCTAACGTCCTCAATCATACATTCCATTTTTTTTTCAATATTGTATGTTCAGAAAAAATAAACTGATAATTTAAATCATGCTTTAAAAATTTATATAGTTGCATTTGAAGGCAATAAGGAACTACCGAATTGTTGTACAAGAATAAAGTAGTACCAGGGCCAGAATAGAACGCCCCACACATTTAAAAAGTGAAGCCTCTTTCTAAGTTCCATCATGTCTTTTGCTTGGCACTCATCATTATAAAAACTGAGTGAGAATTTGCAGCTTCGCTCAAACTTCTTACTGAGCACACCAAACAATCCAGGTTTTGACTGTGTATTCCCAGCCTAGCTCACCAAAAAACACCTTCAAATGATCTCCAACACAGCCTATACCTTGAAGCTGAGCTCCAGCCATCAAATACACAACCTATTCACACAACGGCACTTCAGTCCATTTTTCTCTCAAAATGTTTTCACACTGCCCTTGTCTGAAGGATGGCTTTTCCACTCAGTCACACTGACCTGCTTGAGAGGCAGACTGCATTGCAGCGGGCAGCGCACTTGGTACCAGACCTCCTGGGGGTAAAATGCCACTCAGATTTATACCTGCAGGGGCTATGGCACCAGTGTTGCAGCCCAACATAGGGTTTGAACCACTCATCAGTGACTGTGCTCCACTGTAGAAGAGGAAAAACAACACATCAAACCCAAGTGGCACAAGTAAATCTGAATAACAAAATTTTTTGCCCTCTGTCTCATGGCAAGTAAATCAGTTGCTTGCTGTAAATAATGGAAGTATGGATAAAGCATTAATGCGGCTTAAAAAAAACCTGTTTTGCCTAGACGATAACAAATACATTCCATATTAACGGCATATACAGGGTTTTTTTTGCTATCAGCTGAGGATAATATACTACAAGTGGTCCTTTTACTCTAGAAATATTAAAAGATGAACAATCTTCAAAATGGTTGTACTATCATAAAAGGAACAGGCTTGTGTTCTCCTTTTGCCCTATAAAAAACACCAATTAACAGTGACCAACTGCTGAACATCTTAGCTGAATAATTTAAATGGCTGATATCTGCATTGAAGCACAGTGTCTCACACTGACCATCTTAATCAGAATTTTCCTCAGTCTAAAAGTAGTTCATGTTATACCACACAATGTATTCTTGACAGCATTTATTATTTTCTTCAAACCACTAAATGAATTTTAAGGAACAAAGAGTGTTTAGCCTCAATGYTTGTTCAAATTGATAGAAGCAAATCTGATCCCATTTTTTGTTTGGATTGGTCTTCATATGACATTCTTTCTATCTCCTCTTCCCACCAACCAATCAAGAAACCCACCCATGGCAAATTAAGAAACCATCATAACAAAAGACTTACCACACAGAGCCCACTACATTGATGAAGTTAAGTCCTGCAGGGTTTGCCATGACCTGGGTGGAGGTTGTTCCTGTAGTAATGGATGTTACCATGGTGGAAAGAGGAATGGTCATTACAGGCAGTGCCTGGCTCAGAGACATTTGCTGCTGAGCAAACGGGGTTAACAAAGTGGGCTGAGGGGTGAAGCCTGAATCTTGGGGAGTAGGGGTGGCAGAAGGGGTAACAGGAGTTGAGCTCTGAGCATCAGGAGGGTGTGGGGTCGATGAAGGGGTGTTGGTTGGAGTAGGAGTAGATGGTTTAGGAGTTCCAGACCCTGCTCATTGAGAAAAATAAAAAGTGCTAGTTTGTTATAAAAGGCCAGTCCTTTATGTATCATAAGGTTAATGGAATCTTACTTAGCACTACAATTTCTTCCATTTCTTAGACTGCAAGTGTTAATTTCTACACGACACAAGTGTGGCAGCACACACACATTGTTAAGGATGCAGTATAATCACAAAGAAAACTGATCCTCCATGCTTCATTCCTTGTGGCATACACCAATTTGTATCCTCCATTAAGGCTTCCATAATTTATCGTTTATTAGGTCGTAATTCCTTTCAGGAACATTTAAAACAATTTCTTAGTGACCATTTTAACCTAATTATTGTTTTTGTCTTCAACTGTTAAACAAATAGTATCTATGTACTGCCTGCACAATAGCATCATGTTAAAAACATTTCATGGAAAACAAGAGAGTTAAAAAAGAACCTGTAATATTTCCATAATCATGGGGTTGATCCAAATTTCATCAGACAGTTAAACTGCCATTTGCCAAATATTGAACAATTAAAGAGCAATTATTTAATATTTAAAAACCAGAGGATAATACTGCATCTTTAAAAGCTACTGTGTAATTCCTTCTGACTAAATGTAGCACATACAGCTGTATTTGTTGTGGATGCAGTAGGCAAAGTTCAYCAACAGAAAAGCAAAACCCCCAAAAAGCTTGAGCTGTGGGTTTTTTTTTTTAGCTTTCACATCCTGCAGAAAGAAAGGAAATAAATATGAATGGTGGCCAGAGCCTTAAAGTAACTGCTGTGTGCAGCAGATTTACACAATTCATAGTACTAACATAAAACCAGACTCAGTATTTGGGAGAAAACTTTTGCAAGTTTTCTTTTTTTCTTTGTACAAAACAAGAAGGCAGAAAAGTTACACTWTTTGAGCTACCCAGACTTAAATTATTTAATGCAAAATGCATATTATAATACCATGCAGGATACTGAAATGTGCAGTATACAATTATTCATAAGAAAACTGAGAAGCTGCAGCTATGGTTCCCTCCTTGTACAGATCTGTTCACAAAATGGCTCAAGACGCATACATGTTTTAGAAAATGTTTATGATCTACAGCTATGATTACAACAATCCTGTCAGTGTTAATGAAAATACTTAAACTAGGATGTCACTTCTGATTGAACTTTGCATTTTAACACCTGAGAATACGKTGCTATCAGCAGCAGCATCACCACCACACTTGCAATCAGCAATGATTTGTAAAACAGTGTAGGAGTGTTTTTAAAAAATCATGTTATCGTTTATTGCATCATCACCTTGGGACTGATCAGATTATATACATACATAGATACACAACTGCACCAGCTCCTATAACATTTAAAAAACCAGATGCTTGAATTATGTAAAGGCAAATTGATCTAACATACTGTTTTTACAGTGGAGGAAAAAGATCTACACTTTGGAATTTTATCTCATCACATCATCTACCAGCCTTTCATATATGAGATCATGCTAATTGCATAAATGTATTAAAACGTATACACAGAGGGTGCATACATATATATACAGAAAACGAACACAGTTACAATAAACATAAAATACATACAGTGAACAAGAGACCTGCCTAAAGCTGCACAACTTATACAATTTAGGGTACGCTGTACACTTAAGCTTCATCATTCCACAGGTTAAGAAGTTTATCTCAGGAAGCATTTATGCAAAAGCCTAAGATTTAATGGAGAATTTAGGTCGTGACTCACTTTGTGAAGAGCTCGCAGGAGACATGGCAGCTGGAGAGAGCATGCTAACTTGATTAAGATCCATTGATTGTTTCCGAGAAAGACCAGGAGGTTTAGAGGGAGGAGGTGGAGTTGGGGATTTTAGATGACCACTTGACTGTTGTGAACTAAAAATATTACCTGAAAAAGCATAATTAAAATACATCACTGTTCTGTGAGTAAATTTTAACTTGAATATTAGGATACAATTTGGTGAACAATATAATCAGAAATTAAAAAAAAAACCAGAAACAAAAACATGCTCTTCTCACAGATAAGATACTAGTATTTTTTTATTAAATCTTTACTAAAGGGGTATTCTGTCATTTTACAACAGTTTTACAGAACATGTTAAAATGAAATGCTGGAGCCAAAAAATAATTACCTGAAGAGCTACTTCCTGAACTTGAAGGCAATTTGATAGGAGGAGGTCGGTGTTTTACACCTTTCCCCAGTACTGAAGACTGAACAGAGCCTGATACACTTTCTGGCTGCTGGGAGGAAAGAGAAATTAACACTACCACAGCAATGATGACAGCTTCCCCATAGSTGTCAGCAAAGACAATTAATTAGTATTAAGACTTTCCAAAACTATGACAAAATTCCTTTCAGACATTTCAGATGTTTATGTACTTAATTTAAAAAATGTAAGCTATGGTGAGCTCTCTTTAGATGAAGTGTTTACCATCAAGAAGCAGCATGAAAGGGCTGGTAAAAATTTCAACTGAGCAAAGAAACAATGAAAATAATTAAGGRGTTACAATTTTTTCCATAACTCTGAAATCCTTCTTAGAAAGTTTCACAAGTTCGAGAGTGACACAGACACTTGAAACAAAAGAACATTTAGGTTTTACTTGAAAAGTTACATAATTTCATTCATTCACTCTGTATATACTTGCCATTTTCAAGCAAGACAGACTTAAAGAACAGGATCAGAATTCTTCATTCTGGGAGCAGGATTTCAAATAAATTCAATAAAATCCTGAATGCAGAGAAATCAAGACACAGTTCCCAATGGCTTCAGTGGGACCAGAATTTCATGTTTTTAGAGGCAAGATGCAGCCTTTTTGTTTGTTCTTATAACCTAATGATCAGGTTGTCTGAACATAAATCTACTTCAGCTACTTGAATCTGTACTTCTCAGACACTCTAACAGACCCTAAATCCATAATTCCAATAGCTGATACTGTCAAAAGACTCAACAGTGAAACACATTCACAGTTATAGTCTGTGTTTTTACCTATAAAGCAGGTATCCAAAAATAAAAGCAATGTCTAAACCAACATATAGTTCACAAACTGCTGAAACTAGGAAATGAGGCTGGCAATATAGTGAATGGAATATTTAAATACTAAATTAGAGCCTAAATTAATGTGCATGGGCTTTGAAATCTGAGCATTATGCATTATGCARAATCACCCTTTTTGGTGAGCTTAGCTTTCACTGATTCTTAGTAATAAGACAGTCCCTCTACATGTTTCTAATTGCTTTCTTATATAAAAAATCTTTGGAGGAAAGATCTGAGGACTAACTTTCTCTTCTTCTATTAAAATGTGTTTTCTTGATTTTGAAAATAAAGACAAATGCCCCATTCCAATGATGACTAGATCATTAAATACRGTACCCTAAGTAGCTTTAGTCTAGCTTTAGGTGGGGTCTTGAACAGGCACACAAGTTCACTTCCACAAGTACCTTTCCACCCAAATTATTATATTATTTTGATGTATATATACACACATGTGCATGTACATGCCTGTACATGTACACACATACACAGAAACATTCACATCCCTTTCTGCAACTGCTGGCCTTGGAATGCTGCTGGTCTGGCTGACACCAGGAACTACCTCTTTCAGAGAAATGCTGTTGGAGTTTAAAAGTAGGTATTTAGGGGAGAGATGTCACAATGGAAATACCCCAGTGGATACAAATGTTGTTTACTAGCAGGAGCTTAACATACAGCTCACTGCTGAAGTACTGACTTAAACAAAGCCAGAAGCAKCAAGAAAACACAAAGCAATACCAATAGGCATGAAAATTTGGGAATGCAAGAATTAATGCCGGAAATGTAGAAAGGCGTGTGCATTCAAACATACACACTTTAAAGTTGTTGAGTTTGTTTTGGGATATTTTTGGCGGGGTATTTTTCTGTTTGTTTTTTCTTTTTTTTTCTTTTTTTTCTGTGTTTTGCTTTTGTTTTTTTTTGTTTGGATTTTTTTAAGTTTTCCTCTTCAAATTGAAGAGAAAATAATTTGAATTTCTACAGATAAAAGAAGTTCAGCTACTCCATCTGCTTCTGTGTTTACTGACCTGCAAAACAAGACACACAGCTGCATTTTACTATACTGCTCTATGAAAAGTTCATCTGAACAAGGGAAAATGCTAAAACAAAAGCTTGGAGCTATCTACATGAAACACAGCCAACCCCCCCCACCCATCAAACAGCTAAAAGACAATACCAGAACACTCAAAACATAAATGCTTTCCCCTCACTTTTCCAATCTACTCATACTGAATGATCATGACAATAACACATTTAAAAATACATTCAGGATGACATTTTTAGGTTATTTAACTGTAAAACGTGGATAGCAAAAAYTATTCTAATAGTTCAATAATTAAGGGCAAATAAAAGAAATGTGTAGCTTGATAAACTCACTTCCATTTCCTTTCCTGGAGAAAGATGACTGACTGATCCACTTGAATTATGAAACATTTTCACAGTACATTTAGCTTCATTTTGCACTAATTCCTGGTACTGGTTCACCACCCTGCAACAAGCAATGAGAACATAAAAACATTAATAACTTGGAACTTCTACAGTAGATACATAAACACATAATTGTATATGTTATAGTCATATATTTTATACATTACATAAGTGTATCTCAACATCAAGATGCGTATATATAAAACATACTTATACCTCTTTGTATCGTTCTACATAATATTCCTGGGCTCTTAAGATTTATTCCGTTTTAACTTTTAATCTCCTTATTTTCCTAATGCAAAATACAGTGCGAGAAACACTCTATTGGAGGAATATGGAAAACAACAGACAGAACAGTTCTATTCCCAAAAGCAACTGCAAATCCTTGGGATGTCAGTAACAGGGATCCCACTCCCCCTTTATTACAGAGGTCCAAAATCTTTTAACAAAAGTGTCTCTTCTGCTTATGCTGCCTGTGGAAGAGTCAACCTGCTTTTAGCTTGAGGTCTGTCAGATGAGGAGTCTAAATGCAAGGGCTGAACAATCACTCCCCTTGAGCATTATGACAGACATTTGATAAAGCATCAGGCAATCAAGTTTTAAATATTGTTATATCAAACTGAATCAAATACTACATCTCTACTAATCTAAGACAATCAAGTTGAGGGAATACTGTTTCCCAAACATGAGCTGAATATACAAAGTGACCTTGATTTATTAAGCTGAAGTGCTGCTGTCGCTTACACTCTGGCAGACTGGACCTCACTGAAAACCTGCAGGAATGTTTCAATTAGCTCACACCTAAAAGTGAYGAAATACACTTTTGATACAGCCCTGCTTCTGTAAAATGCTGTTACCTTACTAATGCAGACATAAGGAAGGGCCCCGACACACAACAGAGGAAAGGGGGCAGTGTACTTTTTTCAGCAATTAGATTTTAGACTGACTTAAAATTACAGTGGAATCCGTGTAGTAAAATGCCATGCACTCAAAAAGGTGGTCCTGCCCTCCTCTATTGGTTCTTGTCCTTGTCCCTGAAACCCTGTTGCTTATTCTGATGAAAGGACTTGTGCAATCCACTGACAAACATAATCAGGAAATCAATCCCAGTTAAAACTAGGCTCTTGTAACATTGTMATTTTACTTCTTCAGCCAACCAGTCCCTGCAGTTCAGCTTACAGAACAAGCCGCAAAAGTATCAGCACAAAGGAGACAGGAAAGAATATAAGCAAAGGGTTTCTTGATCAAAATTACTTATTTWAAAAAACACCATTATTACTGATTTTTGATCAAATCAAACACTCATTTCCCTGCTAGGCACATAAGGGTGTGTGGGGATAAGACCTATGACAGGMGGTATCCTATAGAGGCACAAAACCACAACTGGCTCTGACAGAGGTTGTTTTTTAAAGCGTTTTCTGTGCTTACATGCACAGGCAATCTAATGTGATGCACACTGACAAAGCACATAAAACCCACTCACTTTGCTGCCTCAGTTGTCCCTGAATTGCTAGTCCTACTYATTCTACAACTAAAATATACTGAAAAACGGTTTTATTACTTGTTTCTCTAGCAAAGCTGAATCAAGACATTGCACAACACACAAAACTAAGATTTATATATCTTTAATCCTAGATTACACCTCAAATGACAAGTTCAAATAAACCGTTTCCATGATTGCTCATTTACCATACCAAATGTCAGGATGAAATTACTGCTAAGTGTTCTCAGAGTTCAGGTAGCATGCCAAGCTGTACTCACGTATTTGATGTCCTCTATTCTTCCTTGCTTGTTAAATACAGAAACTACACACTATCCTACTTCTTGATATGATGACTAATTCCTCCTATTTTTCCTTGTTTGTTCTGCATCTGTTTCCATAACCATAACACTGGCAGTCATAACTGCCAAAAAGAAATAAAATTTATTATTTGTCATAAAGCCAAATAGCTCTACAAACTATATTAATTTACCTTTCAGCATCAGTCTTCGAACCAATAAGGAACCTAAAATGTAAAATACATTTTCAGTCATGAATTGGACTAAAAAAMCAGTATTTTTATAATCACAAGGCTTCAAACAAATGGCAGTGCTATTTTTTTTTCCATACCTGCTCAAAACACAAATGATAGTGTATCCATTCAATGGACCAGATATCATTAAGTACTTGAAATACACTTGACTTCCCAACTACATATACAACATACACACAATCTAATACGGCCTCCTTTAATAGTAAATTACCTACAAAGCAAAAGGCAGAATATGGAAATTTTGGATTTCATATTATTAAAAAAAGGGAAGTGAGTAAATGCTACAGAATTCTTAATGCAAAAAGCACAATGGAAAAGTTATGTAAAAATCAACAGCAGATCAGTATACTCAGACTGAAAAACAAGTGTCCTGAGGGGATATCAAAAACAGCCCTATGCATAATATTTTAACATTCAGTTTCCATTGTTTGATTTCACTTATGCCAAYTGCAATTCTCCATGATTTTTCAGACCCCCTAAAGAAGTATCTCTCTTTTGCATACACTTATAGCTTACAAACTTGTTACTTTTTTTAGCTTTACAGAACTTTCTCTTTCTCCAGCTACAAAAATTAAAAATGATTTTATTTTATTTTATTGAACAACAAAGATGTTTACTTCACTTTTCATTTCACATGACAGATTGCTAATGGGGAGTTATCCAAGTTTTGATGAACTTTACTTGTGAATGTCTTAGCAACGATTTCCAAAACCCTCCACGTAACTAATACCTCTAAATTAATTTAATTCCCATCCTTACTAGACAACTCTAAGCTAGCACTCTTATTCCAGGAAATCAGTACTAAGTATGTGTGCTGCTTTTGGCTGGGTTAATTTTCTCCATGGTGGCAGATACAGGGCTGTTTTGGATTTGTGCTGGAAATAGCATTAGTAACACATGGGTGTTTTAGCTATTCCTAAGCAGTACCTTATGTCTATTCTGTCTCTCCTGAGCAAAAGGGTCGGGGGTGTACAAGAAGTTAGGAAGTGATACTGAAAGGACAGCTGACCCCAAGTGACCAAAGGAGGGGATATTCCAGACCATATGGCATCATGTTCAGCATATAAAGCCAGGCAAAAAAGGAAGAGAGGGCTGGGGGGAGCATTTAGAGTGAAAGTGTTTGTCTTTCCAAGTAACCACCAGGTGTGATGGGGTCCTGCCCTCCTCAAGACAGGCAAACACATACCTGCCCCTGGGAAATGGTGAATGAATTCCTTGTTTTGCCTTCCTTTCATGTGTGGGTTTTCCTTTCCCTATTAAACCATCTTTATCGCACCCACATGGTTCCTCATTTTTACMCTTGAGATTCTTTCCCCCACCCCATCAGGGAGGCTGGGGAAAGAGGGGAATGAATGCTTGCATGGTGCTTACTTGCCAGCTAGGGTTAAATCACAACAGCATGGAAACAAACAGTAAATAGCTCAAATCCAGGGATAAAAATATTCTTAATACTCAGGATATTTTACAATTTTCACAAAAAATMAGATAATGATTACATATTAGATGATAAAAATAGCTTTCATTAGCAGAACTATGAGGTTTGCTCAGCCTTGCTGCTCCTTGCCTTACTAAAATTTATAGGCTATCCTCTGCTGCACAGGTTCCTCCACACAAATAATCTGGTACATACAACAAAAAGAGCTGAAAACAGAATCCTTGTAGAACCGCAGCCAAAACCACCATATTCCAAACAATTCAMAATTATGAAGCTTCTTAGAAGCTCATGTTTTTCTTCATTTATTTAGTGCAACCTGATCTAAGAGTAAACAGAATATAGTAAAATCTTACACTTTCATAGCATCAGGCAAATTTTGAGAACAACCAAAATTCTGAGTATCACCCAAAAAGAGTGCAACAGTGCCCCACAGTGTCTCCACAATTTGCAACACTGGATTTGCTGGTGGTCTTATTTTCCCCCCAATGTATCATTAATGGAAAATAATGTACTTATTTAACATAAAAGTAAAGTTGAAATATGATGGTTGCTTGTACATTTTGTTTTGTTTTTTCTTGTTAAAAAGTYGTAAATCAGACTTCTAGCTCTGGAGTATTTTTATCACTGAAAATGGTAAGTAATGTTTGTTTTTCTTCACCTATTGTTTCACAGCATAGTTTGAAAAAGAACATGTAACTTACTGTGATGGAGTTAATAGGTTGTCATTTTCCTCATCACCTTTGAGTGTCTGAATTTTGCCATAGTACAAAGGATTGCCAAGAGACTGAAAAATGGTCAGTTTTGTTTTTTGAAGCTGATTACCAACTTCACATTCAAACACATAATCATCCTTCATTTCCTAAAAAGACAGAAGAAAATAACCTAGTAARTCTTGAGCACTAGCCAAAACAGTGAGTAAAGCAGACCAACTTTMTATACAACATAGTCAGAAAAACTCTGTAAGTCCAGAAGTAATGCTTTATAGGAAGGGATACATTATCTAAAATGAAAGYGATTCCAGAAGAAGTTATCAAACAGGTTGAGAAGAAAAAGAGTTTATCATCTCTTAAAAATACAAAGATATTGCAAACCCCAAACAGTGATGCTAGATTTGGAAAGGCAGACTGGGTAAACATACATAGAAACAGTTTTATATAAATTATGATAACGCAAAAAGCATTCAGAGTAAAATGTTGGAGCTGAAGATTAAGTTCTATGGGAAACTATTACTTTTTTCCAATATGCAACCACAAAGATATCATGATACATGCTATTAATAAAGATTGTATATTGTCTCTGAAAKTATGAAAAATGAATAATTTACATCTGCTTATATTACTACTTCTTATCAAATCAGGTAATATGTGACAAAATGTTTAAAATTTGACTTAAACATTGCAGAAGAAGCTTTTTGTAAGAGGAATTTAATATTAATTTCTTTCAAAATTTAACCTTTTGATTTCAGTAAGGCTCTTTTTCATCAGTCCTTGAGTATCTGAGATTTCAGTAAGGCTCTTTTTCATCAGTCCTTGAGTATCTGAGTAAAGAAAGCAATTTGTGGTGCCTAGTACAGCTCCATGTAAATTATTATGCTTTCTTTACTGCAAGCTGCTTTTCCTTGTATTTCTGGAAAATCTGAGGAAATCAGACTGATCACATGCTTGCTTTACTATATAATATTACAAGTATCTCTGCTAACCTTCCCGTGTCTGTATAACACATGGAAGATTAATTAAATTGGAGGAGGGAAGATTATTCGACATTACATTAATTTTGTTGCAATAACAGGCATTTTAACTARAGAAGGTGAGGTTTGGCCAAAGGTCTAAACTACTCACGTGTGCTGGCCAGACAGTTGGTTGTGAGTCATCAGACTTGATAGACTTTTCCACTTTGGCGTATTTTTCCACCTTAAAGAAAACAGAAGTAAGAAAAAAAAAAATCCCCTGTTATGCATTCAGAGAAACGTAGCTGAAGAACCTTCAGAACTTTACATTTATAGTGTTACACCATATTTACTATGCTAAACTTAACAAAGGAGTGAAATATGGTTTCGGACTACAGATTGAAATCATTGCCTGCAATGTGCAATGCTTAMGTAATTTTGCAATACTAGTAATTCCTTAAGCCTCTGATTAAGTCAGGTACAACAGAGTTGAAGTGAAAAGATAGAATGTTTGTTTTGTACAAACTGTCACAGACATTTCATGTGTAATTTGCATTTTTGCAGCCCTATGACATCCAGAGCTACAGTCTTGTCTAGTCTACAGTCTYTTAAAAAATCTCAGTATACTAGAGAAGACCTGTGGAAAGGGACCTGGGGGTCCTGGCTGATGGCAAGTGAAATATGAGTCAGCAGTGTCCTGGCAGCCAGTAGGGCAAACCCTGTCCTGGGGACATCAAGCACAGCATCCCCAGCCAGGCAAGGGATGAGACTGTCCTGCTCTGCTCTGCACTGGGGCGGCCTCATCTCGAGTCCTGGGGTAGTTTTGGGTGCCACAATGTAAGAAGCAACTGGAGAGTGTTCAATGAAGGGCCACAAAGATGGTGAAGGGCCTTGAGGGGAAGCCGTATGAAGAGTGAYTGAGGTCACTTGGTCTGCTCAGACTGATCAAAAGGAGATTCAGGGGAGACCTCATTGCAACTTCCTTGTGAGGGGAAGAGGAGAGACAGGCACTGATCTCTCTGGTGATCAGTCACAAAACCCAAGGAAATGGCCTGAACTTGTGTCAGTGGAGGTTCACGCTGAGTATTAGGAAAAGGTTCTTTACCAAGAGGGTGGTTGGAACAGGCTCTCCAGGGAAGTACTCAGTCAGCCCCAACCCTGACAGAGTGCAAGAAGTGTTTGGACAAGACATAGTGTGATTTTTGCAGTTGTCCTATCCTGCAGGACTAGGAGCTAGACTTAGTGATCATTGTAGGTCCCTTCCAACTCAGGATATTCTGTAAGTTCCTTCTGTACACTAGTAGTGTGTGTTTTGTCCCTGAGATAAGAATGCATWCAGAGTGAAGGAAAGAACTCTCAACTGGAATTCTCTGTATAAAATCTAAAACTTTTCAAATATTAATGTCCCATAGAATAACACAACAGAACAGAAGAATTTCTAACAAGATGGAAAGTGACTAATTTTTACATAATCTACAAACCTTATTTGTTTTTCTGGTTTTCATACTATCAGGCAACTTCAAATAGACACGTGCTCATTGAGCCCACAGAAGAGTAAAACAAACTGTTTGTACTGATTACTTCATCCAAACTATTCTGTTAAAATTGCAACACATTACTGTGTGGTTTAACTTCTGTTCACAMGTTATGGTACAGAAAAGTCATAGTAAATGTTAAAGCCACTCCCATTTTTTAAAGGTCATTCTTTGATATTGGTTACTTCTTACATACATCTTCATATAATACAATTTCTAGTAATTGCTAATGATATGTAACAATTGGTGGTCTTACATCTACTTCAGAAGGAGCGGTCAAGTAGCAAGGGTTCTGTTTCCACATATCTACGCACTGGAAGATGAAAAAGCAGGATTAATATATTAAAYACTTTAATTAAGTAACTAGAAGTATATTAAATTACCTTGCAGAATACTTACATTTCCAGCTTTAGAAATTTTGAGGTCATACTGCTGGGCTGCTTTCCTCTCCTTCCTTTTCTGTAAGTAGTCAATTAGTCTGAGCTGAGGTGGAGTTGAATAGTGAGCTACTTCCTGCTGTCTGTTCAGAGAGGAYCTTGAGTACCTTTTAAAGCACCTATGGCAAAATGACACATAAGCTTGTAAAACCATCAACATTAAATTCTCCACTGCCTGTATAGAAACCCAAAAATATTCAGGGAACTGCTACTTACATTGAGACTAATAAGTTTTTAAATACTAATTTAAAATTGCTTTTCTGGATTACACTGTAGAACTCAAAATCTTGCTTTCAAATTTGTAAAATATACTAGTGTTGTTTATTTGTTTCAGCACTAAGAATGGGGTTATTTTTTAAATGCATAATTTAAGTACATCATCCAAATGAGTAATTAAGAAGTTGATAAGCTTAAAACATTTGTTCATCATCGTAGATTTCAGTTCCATCTAAAGATCTTTGTACTATTTACGTATCTATAGAGTTATGAAGACAGTAACCACCCTCTAGTCTTTGTTTCATGACAAACTTGTGGGTACAGTAACGCTGTTCTGGACATTCATTTAACACCTTTGCCTATTTTTCTAGGAGATACTCATTGACCACCAAGCTTTAATTTCAAGGACAGCTTGATCAATATCACTATTTATAATTTTTTAGAAATTATCACTACTTTGGCACTAGCATAGTATTTTAATGCAAATCTAATTTWAAATATTTCAGTAGTCTGTCAGACYATTAGTACATTTCCMTCCCACAGAGTGAATGCAACTCTTGTAACAGAACAAACATGAACCATTTCAAGATTTTGTAGAAATAATGTATCCAACCATGCATGAAAGTGAAACAATTTCAACTTTTTATACATAGCACATTCTATGTACTAAGATTCTAATATACTTACACTTTCATTTAGCCTGAATGTCAAACAGGCAAATAATTCCCTTTATTTCCTCATTCAGGATTAAACTTTCACATAGCTTTTAACAAATCAGAGACCAATATGCAACATATCCATTTATACATTTTATGTTACTGAGCTGCCACGTTATGTTACTGAGCTGCCACGAGTCAGCTTACACATAAATTACCCCCCAAATCCAAACTGTAATATAACAAATAATGTTAAGAAAATATATATATACACTTTGCATATACAAAAATAAGCATACTACAGAATCTTCTAGATTTTGAAATATAACTAGTGAAATATACTAGTAACTGAAATATAGTACAATATTGAGTACTTAAAAATATTTAAGTATTAAAAAAGTATTAAAAGCTTAAAAAAAGTATTTCTTGACTGTTTCTCACACATTCCTATTTAAGTAATTATTACATACGGGGAGCTAATTTCTCACATAAAGCATTACTTATATTTTTTTTGAAAACATGTTTCATCCTGAAAACTACCGTTTCATGGGGCGAGTGTTCATCTTCTGCTTGTTGTACAGGAGTCTGTTTGTAGTACAGGTCACTGCTATTGAAGGATCAAGACACAAAGGCTCTGCTGTAGCCAAGATAAGTTGGCTCTCAAGTAGGAGTTTGTCCTCCTGTAATATACACAGCTATTAAATATAAAAATATGAAAACTTTTACACTATTTAAGTTCCTATATACCTATGCATGTGGGCATTATCTTAGAAAAAAATGTAAAAAAAATTATTAAATAAAAAAATTTAATAAATTTTCATTTTGTTGTCTATTTATGACATCACTGTAAAGTTTTTAAATAACCGCTAACCCACCTGTGTCCATTTGTGGTTGTCACTTGTTATAGAATGCACATCACAAATTAAAGTCTGAGGAAAAAGACATAATGGTAATTAGCTTTCAACTAGTAATAAGATTGCTTAATATATGTTCAGTAACAATGCATATCCAGTCTAGGAATTACAGTAACACTGCAAAATTATTTAAGCCTCTTCTTTACCTGCATTGTAGGTCGCAAAAGAATGTGCTTGCTTTGGTACGTTGGGGATTTCATGTTACCAGACTGCCTATAGTCACGTATTTCTGCTATGACACATCCACAATGGAAAATATTAACCTGGTTCAAAGAAAAACACCAACTTCTGAATAAACAAGTATTTACCTATTGTTCCCTGTGTCTAAAAAGAAGTTTGTTACATAACATACAAAATTCAGTGAAACTATGAATAAAACTAATGACTAAGTGTTTCAGACAAGTGGTCTTCACTAAGGTACGTAGACATATCTAAAATATAAGCTTCAAACACAGTGTTTTTATATGCCAGCAATGCAGTTGTAAGAAACTCCCATGCCAAACATTCTATAATGACAAAGAACAAAAGAAATTTTGCTAGAGCAGAGTTGAAGACATTTCACAGCCTTAATCAGTGATCACTTAAACAGCGATCTCTCATCTCTTTTCAGTATTTAATACTATTTTCTTCCCCATATATTAATAAAATATTTATTTGGGGCATTAAATACTACAGTTTCATATGCACAAGTATGTTATGTCTTGTGCTTCGAATCACCTATGTGAAGCACTTATAAAAATCAAGGTCTATCTGGGTACAAAACCTAAGTTCTTTTAGAGAGCAAGACCTCCAAACCTGAGATTTTTCCAAAAGATCAACCAAAATAGGTGGTAGTTCCTCTGCATCCAAATATTCAAGCAGCTCCCCTTCCTCATAAGGCAGACGAATGGTCTCAGAATCTGAATTTAAACAAAACACATTTGCATTTCAAGTTCAAACATTAACATTGAGAAATCTAAAATAAACTAGCCACARGAAAAAGCAGGGTTGGTAGAAACCTATCCACACAGACCACTTTTTGCATAGTATTAATTTTTACATCCATTTGTGTTCCCAGAGTTTTATTTTGTTCTTAGTGCTAGCTTTGCTCCCAGGTGACATAAGGTATGCTCTTATTGCACATGACAGTACAAATGGCATGAAGACCACCAAACTGGAACACAAATGCCTTTAGACAGACCTAGATATGGGAAGCAGTGAAAGAAACAATTTGACAGAAAGAACCCAAAGTGAGAGAAACTTGGATATGCAGTTCCAGAAAATAAGGGGAAATAAGAGAATGGAACGCTATCAGAAAGACTCCTTATCTAAAGACTTAAGCTCTACATAAACAGATCAGAGCTTTGTATAAATTTTTCGTTCAAGTACAGCTGGTTGTTCTCTGCCCCTCCATCCACCCCTTGAATTACATTGGAAATGAAACAGTTAAATGTAAGCAACAACACATTCTAACAATTTATAGCATTCAGGTATCTTTAACAATTCAAGAGAAAAATATTACCTGAACCATTTTTCCCCCTGAGCATCAGTGAATAACCCTCATTTCCTGGATAGAGGTTCACCACCAGACACGACAACGTCTCCTGCATAACCAGCTTCTCAAGTAAATTCACATTTCGCCTCAGCTTCTGCTTTATAAGTAAACATTGCTCATTAACATAATACTATGAAATAATTAGTAGAAATAAAAGCAATTGCTAGAATATGATTTAGATTAATGACAAACTATACACCTAAACACGCCCAGTTAAATTTAAGCATACTGTATGCAGCCGAGTAAATCTATTATATATTATCACACATTCTTACAGACACAGATCTGTGTAAAAAAAATCCAACTCATTTAAATTACAAACCCTAGAACTGAAAGTCCACAGACAACAGAGTTAATAAGAATAACCCTATGCTACAGCACACCACTATTTGTATAATTTCTAGGAGCATCATCAATCTAGTATAACTTGTTTCATAACAACAATAAAATATTTAGTACTTTCAGATATTTCTAACAAAAGAAGATATTTCTCTCCAGGACTAAAATAATGAATTGGAGCATTTGGAAGCTTTCTTAATTGCATTTTCTTGTCTGTATTTGCTGAAATCTGATCCAGCAGCTGCAGACACTACTATTTAACATAAGAACTATCTTTTTGATGCATAACAGATTTTTATAATTATTTGGTGTGTTTCGAAGACCCTATATACATCCTACAAATTAAAAAACTTGAAATCCCCTTAGAATTTAAGACAATGAATTCTAAACCTCAGATAATTTTACAACTTCTGATTTGAGGCCATATTTTATCTCTGACTACCAGCTCTGGGTACAACCATTAATTGGGAGTTAACCTAAGTGCTCATTTGTCTTCTCATTCATTTTTATTTCCTTGAAAGCAACAATATAGCAGATTCCACAAATTGTTCTTCTTGTTCCAATTGACATTCAGAGTTTATCAAAGTTATTAGTGCCTTTTACACCTTATATTTAGCACTGATAAGCCTGTTTGAGCCTCTTTGCTAATGTTACGAAACAAATTTCACGGAAGTTCTTATTTACCAGCAATTGGAGAAATAAATCTGAATTTGCAACAAAATTACAGGGTATAAAAAATTACTCATTTTTCCCATGGCAGTCATGCTAAGCAACTAACTGTGAAATAGTGATAGTGAGAACAATACACGTGGCATTGACACTGGCCCTGAATTTGAACACAAGTGCCTTCAGTGACACAGGATTAAGACAGAATGAACAGGTCACTCAAACCAGTCTAAGCCTTACTATTCATATTATGCAGTCTTGTCTTTAGGTAACTACTACAGTATAAAGAGTTTATACTTTAAACAAAAAAATTAAGTAAAACTTAAAAATAAAAAGTATTCTCAACTTGCCTGTTTAGACAGAAATGAAAAACTTCTCAGCAATTTCCACCTACCTTTATCTCAGGCTCTTTTTCACATTCTTCTATATATAAATCATAGAGTTTTTGAAATACAGATTTTCTGAAATTAAAAAAGCTCAACATGTAACCAAAATTAAATGAAGGAAATACTATTTAAAAACTCAGTATTGAAACTCTTAGTACCTTCCACTGGATAAATATTTTCTTTTGGGAGGTCTCTGACGGGCACTTTCAATGATATACTAAAAGAGAAAAGTAAACCAAAAAATCAGCATATATTACAAAATAATGTAATTCTAGTTACTACACAACTTTAGATCATTACCAGACTGTTCCATGTATACAGAAAGTAATCAGCAGTTATGGTAAGCGACTGTTCCAAAAGTGAACCAAACACAATCTGGTCTGTTACAGTCATCAAAAAGAGCACAGCTCAATTTAGCTGCCAAACACAGCATTTCATGGCTGTGGCATCAGTTACATGAAGGTCTTGATTCTACACTCATGTCTTGTAACTACAGTAGTAACTCATACTACTACACTACTGTACTTAGTAAATACTACTAAAATTAACGTGGTTAACACACTAAGGTACAACCAAATTTATGCACACTGGCTTGACAACATTCACAAATCAAGTACTCTTCAACAAGATAATTTCAGGAAGTTGAGTTCWCATTTTGTTTTTTGCATTTACATYAGTTTTCTCTATAGACCTGTGCACTATAAATGCAATTTATGCACATTAAACATTTGAATTTTAAAAGAGCAAGAAAGATATCCTCCATTAAATGTGATTTATATTCTAACAAGATTATTCCTTGTCTCTATTGTTTGAAGTATTTTGATTAACAGCTTAGTTCAGAATTTCCATGAAGAGAGGAACACGTTCCCACAGGAACGTGTATTTCCCATAACACGTTTCAAGGTAACTGTTACATCTGATGCCAGCATTAAAGAACATGAATGTGAAGACACTTGCCTTTTCATTCTTACAGGGCTATCCTTAAAAACACAAACAGGATTTTAACGTATATTTCTGCCAGATGTCTCTGTGGAGCCCTGCTTATTCCACAGCACACAGATTTGCTGGTTTAAAAGGGGAAAGCTCAAGTCTTGTATAGTCTATCACCAACCCACCTAAAGATGTTCTCAGTACAGTGGGTAAGAGACAAATACATGACAGCAATTTCAAATTTTCAAGAATTTTGCAAACTCAGTGTTACATATATAAGTAATTACATACATATATATTTATGTAATATGGTTTTCCACTGCTTTTCAGAAGAAATAAAAAATAGCTGTTGTCTTTTAATAACTGTGAGACCAAAATATTACCTGCAAACAAATAATTTAGCTGCTTACCTCGGCACGATCCAATGCCAGTTCTAAAGCTTGTTGCTGCAAGAATCACAAAGGGTTTTTTAGAAACTACACGACTTGTTTAAACATCCTCATACATTAAAAACACCCCAAAACCTCTACTACTACTGATATGAATTTATAATTAGAAGATGGGCTCAAAAATCCTTTGGCATATACTAAACTTAGCAGTTAAAACCTCATGTAACTGCTTCACAAGGTTTGTCTAAATTGTAAAGCCTTAGAACAATGAAAGGCAATTATAATAAAAGCAGGAATGGAAATTATACCCAATAAAAGCAGTAACAAATACTAACCAAAACAACCAGCAATGACAACCAGAAAACCTGATCTCCTTTGCTAAGCTGATCACTAACTCAACAGAAAAGATAGGCCAACATTTCCCATAACAGATGTCCAGGCAGAAAACACCGAACTTGTAGATACTGGTGCCCAAGTAGGGTATAGCCATTTTTCACAAAATGTAAATGAAGATCTTATGCTCAGAACATTACTTCCGCACATAATATAATTGCAGAAGTGTTCCTTATGTCATACTGTTAGGTGGGTAGGAAAAAGAAAAGCTTCCACTCCAGAGTTCCTCCAAGGCAGGTTAAAAAGTCTGCCTAACAATACGAAACACAGCATAATCTGCAAAAGCTTCTCAAAAGCCCACAGTATAGTATACTCATTACCATTTATTTTAATGGATTTAGCTCCTCTGGAATGTTTTTTACTTCAGTACATTTGCAGCTGATATATTTCAAAAAAGAGCAAAGAGCTACATAGATTAGATTAGAGTTCTTGGACTAAAATTTGACAAATATTTCAAAGCAGAATAAACAAGCATTAGTGTCAAAAAAAACCCCAAGAAAGTCTTCCTTGGCTCCTAGTATTCCTTTTCTGACACTCACTTAAGCTCTGACACCTCTTTTGCGTGGGAATAAAGTGCAGATGAATGATGAAAGTGCTAATGAACAATGAAACTAATTTGGGGCAGGGAGGAAAGAGAAGACAATATTAAAAACCAAAGGGTTGTACGAGAATGACATGGGCTTGCTTCATCTCCAGGTCAGTCCAGAGAAGCAATGCATTCATTTTAGTGGCAGGTGGATAAAGTCCTTAGGAATGTACGTATGACAAGTGTTAATATTCAGTAGGACTTAGAAACATTTGGAATAGGTACCTCTTCCCACATATGTGTTTGTCCTATTTCCTCAGTTTAAACCACCCCTATCAGCTGCTCCTAAAAGCAAGAGTTTACTTGAGCCTCAAGGAACAGAAGACACATGAGCCATGCCCAATCCAAGGTAGCCACAGTTATTACACAGATAATGGATGTTTTATTAGAATAGAACTCAGTGAAGAAAAACATATTACACAACAACAAAGGAACAACAAAGAAATATACAACAAAAACACTCATGTAATGTATCTAAAACAAAATTTCTTACCTGTACATGAAAAAAAAGACCTACTTACTGTGCTATTGCATGGTAGAACCTGCCACAATAGAACATTTAAATTTTCAAGTGTCTAGGTATTTTTATGAAAATGTCAAATACTTATGCTTTCTACATAAATGGATGTACCTAGTAGATGTATCTATAGCACCTGTATCTAGTGGATAACAGCATGATTTCAGATATTCAATTCACTGACTGCTTAACTTTAGGTAAAAATCCATGGCAGTATTAGCACCTGTGAATACAAGAATACTATGTAGAAGCAGGATTTATATGCACCCGACTTCCTGCCACCACTCCTGACTAAAACACGCCACTAGCTTGATATGGCAATTCCTATGATGCACTGGCCAGTGAGTAAGTGTTCAGAAGCATTCACAAGCTATGAAGGAAGACACCCCTACAAAAGGAAATAACAGAATTCAGCAGTGACAAGCAATTAATTTTTTAAGAAAACGTCAAATATTAGTGGCATCCTCCTCACCAGACAGCTAGCAGTCTAGGGCAAAAAGATCTGAAAATATATTATATGAATCCTAACTTACCATTGTAGTTGAAGCCATGTGGCCAAACGGCAAAAGAAGTACTTAAGGAATTTCATGCAGCAGGCAAAGAATCATATTTGATGGTCAAACCTGGGGTACTGAAAACAAAAAGTTCAAGGAGAGAAAAAAAACCACAAAGAAACTAAATGAGTATTTTAATTAAGTGCAACAATTTTGGTGGTTAATTGTACTTAAATCTCATTTCCATAGATCCTTTTCCTCCAAAAGTAGGAACAAGAGCTCCATTCGCTGCTAGTGCAGAAGTTCTCACTCCAATGACTACTACTACTTGTCACAATTATTTTGTTAGTTTTGTTAAATAGTAGCAAAAAGCATGTAAGTGTACATATCGTCTTCTCTGTTGCAGCAGCCTACCCCAAATGTCACATCCTCAGACGCACAGAGGCTACAACACTTAAAGACAAGCAGAGTGTTTAGCATGCCCCATGAGTTCTTTTGTTTTGCTTTTGAGGTGTTATTCCATAGCCAACACCTCCAGTAGCGGTGTCTTCTAGCATTGTTTGATTTAATACTGACTCACAGCAAGCTGTCAATCAACAAATGAAAAAAATTAACTGCCTCCGCCTTCGCGGACCCGCCAGGGCGGAGAGCGAGCGGCGGAGCCACCGACGGCAGAGCCGGCCGGGAAGGGAAGGGCCGGGCCGGCCCAAGCCAACGGCGCAGGCGGCTCCCGCCTCCCCTCCCGCCCAGCCCCGGCCGCGGCCCCGTCTC
>NW_026623464.1:0-44859 GCF_030028575.1 Malurus melanocephalus
AACAAGTCCAAAGGCAGAAAAAGGAGCAGTCCCAGAAAAGCAGCTTCTTTTTCCACCGCTGATCCCGAGAGAGAGCCCGCCTCCCCCGAGAAAAAGAAAAAAAAACGTCTGTGCCTTGTCCCTTTCCMTCCCATTGTCCTTGAAGGGAGGAACATCACCAAACAAACCAGAGCAGTCTCAACTATCATGTATAGTTACAGAAGGGTTGTTTAACTTTCCTCTAACATAAGCAGATGATAGGAATACAATACTCAGCTAACCTAGGACAGTGGTATAACACTGTTCTCAGTAAGAGCAGACCGTCCTGTCTGCTCCCATGGAAGCACATGGAAGATTTAAGTTTCGATGTTCTAGTATGGCTCAAACAATTGGTTCTTGTTCATTCCTGTATAGTCTTCAGAATACAATTATTTCTTATATATAGAATATTTCTTATATATAATTGGTGTCAGAAGGCAGCAGGGACAATGTCTGTGTGAGGTGTGAGCAGGTTGATGCTCTACTCAGCCTGGTTGTACAACTTAAAGGGGAGGAAGAAAGGTTTAGGAGTATTAGGGCATCTGAGGAGGATTGACTGCTGCAGCTGCTCTCCACCAAACCTGAAGCAAGGTAGTAGCCCAGTGACCCTCAGGAAGGGGAGATTGAAGGAAGAAATCCCAGGGAAATCAAAAGAGTTTTCAAGGCACTAAGGCATTTGGTCACTGGAACAGGTACACAAGGTGTGTTTTCAGGCAGGAATATTTTGAGGYCCACCCCCAACAGAAAAGAAATATTAGCACATTTTGAAGGTGTTAAAGCTACTTCAGAAGTTGCTGCTGAAGCCTAGGTCCTCTTGGCATATCACAATTGTATGTGCTGAACTGGATGTACAAAGGAAATATCCACTCTGTCTTCCAAAGTAAACATTGGGCATACTGAGGGTCTTCTTCCCAGAAACTGGCTGGACATTGCTGCCTGATGGGAAGTAAGAGAATAAATCTCCTTTGGTTTTGCTTTGCTTCAGACTTTGCTTCTTCTTTTTTTTTTTTTTTTTTTTTTTTTTTTTGGTCCCCCGACTTTTTTTCCCCATTAAACTTCCTCCATCTTGACCCACCTGTGTGTTTTTAACCTTTAGTCTTATTGAGAAGGCACGCAAGAGCTGCATGGTAGGCACTTGGCAGCCAGACAATGTTAATCCACCATGATAACTGTTGAATAAAGTGAAGGGCAAGTAGTCCTTGTCTAGAGACATATAGATTCTCATAGACAGCACAAATAAACCTTGGAGTGGTCTTTTCAAAGCCCTGTGATAAAGGAAATCAAAAAAAAAAAAAAAAAAAAAAAAAAAAAAAAAAAAAAAAAAAAAAAAAAATCTGCCTTGCAAACCCCACATAAATGTGCTGCAAATCTGTTTTAAATTTACCACAGAGAAAAATTTAACATAAAGAATTCTTTCAATTTTCCTTTTTTTTTTTTTTCCTACAACACATACTCGCACAATGCTATGATTCTTTTGTCAGATCTCATATATATCAAGGTTTCTACAACATACYAGTGACAGTGCTGAAATGCAAACTGTTTCAGTATGGCAGCACTTTCCCCTTTYCTGGATCCGAGCTATTACCTGAATGAGTGGTTGGCTGTCTTCACATGAGCAGTTACTTTGAATATGTGAATAATGATGATGATGATATAATAATGATAATAATAATTCAAACACTGACCTGAATTTACCAGCCAGTTAATCATTGCATATTTAGGAATAATTAAACATTGTACACAAAAGTAACTTCAGATTAATTGATTTTCAAATGTGATTGAGGGACCCCAAGTGACACTGAGACAAGSTGTACCTGACCCATAGACATGGTCAAGGCCAAGACAAAGGGATGGGTGCTGTGAGGAGTCAACATGGCTGTGGTGTGAGAGGGGCCTTTTTTGTGATGGTGAGGAAAGAAGGCTGGATGAAAAAGCAAGGGCAGGAGAGAAAGGGAGTAAAAATCCTGAAAATGCACCTTTTTGCGGATGCCTGGCAACATTCTTCATTGACTGTGCTGAAATGTAAGATAGAGAATGCTTCTGTTATAGCAACAAGGTGATTGTCTGCTGAGAGTTTTATCCTCAGTGGGAACTTTTAATGTATACATGCTAGTATCTTTGAAACAGAGCAACTGATGTAAGTAAATAGGTATAAATTAATTAATTTTTTAAAATGTTAAGAGCAAGAATATTTACAAAATTTAAAGGAAAGTAATTAAAGAAATGTGAGTGATAACATTGTTCAACTTAGCTTTTTCTAAAGTTCTTTGGTCTGTTTAAAAGAACATTTGTAGAAAAGAATGACAAGCTGAGGTAAAGGATAATACATTGTGCTAAGTGTAGGAAGATCTAAATTAAAATTCATTACATTCAAATAGTGATTGTAAATATTCATGTTTTAAAATCAAATGCTTTCACTTCTTCATTTTTCATCTCTTTGGCCATATGTGCGGTAAAGATGTTGCCTAATTCATCCATCACTTGGTATGTTTAACAAACCTGTGTTTGCAAAATGTAGATTGCAAGGCAAAAATATCAGCTGAGAGAAAAATATAGTGTTAATCATTCATTTGSTCATATTTTTTAATTCTTTATTGGCTTATTTTTAATTTTGTGTTAAAGATTTCTTCTGGAAAAGATCAAGTGTGGCATGATGATTTGATAAATGTTCTGTGTTGAAGCTCAAAACATGGGATTAGCAATATTTTAAAAACCTGAGTGTTTTTGGCAACAAACCCCCTGTGCCCTGAAGCCTATGATGCCTATCTTTCAGAGTAATTGAAAATGAAAGATGGCAACAGTCTTCTTTTTTACACATTCTGTTAAATAATCCAAAGTACTTAGAATCTGTGTGTTAATTGTGAAGTTATGGTATGGAGCTAACAGCCACCATGTGCATTTTTCAAGAGAAAAAATTAAAGGCTATGTTGCTTTTATTAATTTTATTCAAGTTACTTTGTAATTTAAAGAATAATCTATCAAGAGCTCTCTAATTCTGGCAATGGTATACACTTCAAAGTTCTGCAGGATCTGAAGAAATGAGGCAACGAGTATGGTATCAATTTATTTTTGTCAACTTACCAAAAAAACATTTACATTGTTATGTCAAAATTTCTGAATTAGACTGGAAGAGAAGTAAAAAGCAGTAAAGAAGTAAAAAGAAGTATAAATCCTCTGATCTGTTAAAATTGGGTGTAAATATTTGCAAGAAATGCAAAAAATAATAATGCTTTTTTAACAGAATTTAGTATGTGCACAAGTGAGGCCATAATCAGGATATTCCACTCAGAGCAGATGATGTTTTTTTCTCCAAAAATACCAATAGGTATGTTCTTGGAGACCTTAGTGGTTACATTGTACTGCTAAAACAATATATGTCAGTTGGCATGTATGTGTATATATACGTATACACGCATAGAATAATGGTTTCAAAAGCTTTGTCTTTCTCAGGAGATCAGAGGTTTGTTTGCAAATGTACTTTAGGCTTAGGGGGTTGCTGATTCTTTTCTTTTATAGAACAACACTGAAAAGATGCTTATTTACTAATCTTTCTCATTTGTAGTTATGGTGTTTGGTGTATGTGTTGCTTTAATGCTGTCAAATGCCCTTAATGGGTAAAATGAGAGCTAAGTGCCTATGAAAAATCTTAGTTTGACTTTCTTCATGAAGCATTGAGCTCAGTTGCTTAGGAATGGAGTCAGGATCTTAAGATATGAGAAATGGATATGCTAATAATGAGTGGGCATTGTGTCTGAAAGTTTAACTAGAGACAGAAATGCTTCTGCCTTTGACCTGCTTCATTAATAGTGTAGCTGTTYATGTGCATTTCATGTTCAGCACATTTTTACAGTGATTCTCAGCTCTGTTCATTAATATGGAGAAAAATACACTGCTTTGATTTAGCATTGTACTCTAGGAAGAAGTAAAAATTATGTTCAGTTATTCTTACCCTCTTTTAAGGCCAAAGCAGTTACTCATGTCTTGTTCTTGAGAAAATCGACTGCACAGTTTATGGTTAAACTTAACAAGGAGTTTTGTGATCTTCTTTGTGGTTCTTTGAAATACAAAATTTGTTCTACAATTATTTCTTATGAATACAAATTATAACAATATACATATACCTCTCTCATAGTTTGTAAACTTTAGTTTGTTTAGTATTACTTAGTAATGTCTAGATCTTGCTCCTTAACTTTATTAATGATGGTAAAAATCAATGTTGCTATTTATTTGTCGCAGGATCTCCCTCACCTTCTGTAGATAAAAAAACCTCCTTGTTTTTAATTTGCCATCAACCACATTTTATTATTGCAGACTCATTAATAAAATTAAAAGTGCTATCTTTTGCTATTAAGTAAATTAGTGTTAAATTATTGATAGGTTAAGTAAATTAGGACTGAAAGAGTGTGTCTTTGTCTGTGTCTGTGTGTACTCTGCTCCAAACTCCATTCAGCAATCACATTGTTACCAAATCACAAAGTAAAGGGTAAACCAGGACACATCAAAGAAGCACTTTTGCTTGGGTGACAGCTAACTAATCCTCAAGTATTTCTTGCACAAATATGAACTCACATTTATAACCTGAGAGAAATCTTTTAGATACAGATGATAAAATACTTCAAATCTCACTTCTGTGCCTCTCTTCTTCTTCAGTACAAGAAATAAATTGTATGGATACTTGATTCAAGTTCTGTAAATATAATGCATGATATTTCTATAATCTGGAGATGTAATATAGTTTGATTAGGGTTTGAACTTTCTGAAGTATCTAGAAGCGACGAAAAGAAAATTAATTGTCGGTGATCCAYGGTATTCTGTCACATACACACAAGTAACTGCCTTCAGAAAATATCAGTCTGAAAGATTCCCTGTTTGTGTTAATATATTTAGTTGGAGAACTTTTATTTGAGTTTGACAGTAGATTACTCTTCAGACCATTATGCTGTTTACTCTCCCTGAGACTAGTCATGTAAGGAAAGTAACATCAAATCAAGGCTGTGCAGCTAATTGATTTTTTGGTTCATTGGCTGAATGAAACAATTGTGGAAACAGTCAAGTTTAGTGGTTTGGGATTTCAGGCTGAGAAYGAAAATAGAACTTTTAAATATATTAAATATTTGAYTTTTCTTGAAATAATTACTGGGTAGTGCTGTTGTGCCCTAAAAACTGGTATTTTGTTTAACAAGTAGAGCTTAATGCAGATATTTGTTCCTCCCACTTTTTATTGCAATGGCAATAGCAGGTCAKTACTGTGTAGTGCATAAAGTATGGCTTTTGAAAAGTATGTGATTTAGCTTTATTTCCATAAAGTATATATTTTCTATATATTTCCATCATTACAAAATATTTTATGACACAATACCCTTATCATGCCACTGTCATTGTAGTTATGAACGTGATTTTATTCTCTTAYAGACCTTTCTTTCCTTTATTAAAATGCAATTCTATTAAGTATTAATAAGTAATTATTAAGTATTAATTTACTAGTTWAATTCTGGTAAAATATTAGTGCTGAACACATGCGAGGAACAATACTGCCATATTACAGAATGCATCACACAATCCTGTAACTTGTTTTAGAGACTGATATCATCAATATAAAAGGTATATATAATAATTCCTTATTTTTCAAAATTCAGTTTTCTGACAAAAGTGCTGAAAACAGTAATAAATATTTTACCTCATGACTCATGCTGTCTGGAACAAATTCTAATGAATTACATTCTAATGCTGCAATCCAAGCATTAAAGTTGTAATTAATAGAATTATTACTTATTTGACTTCACTAAAAAGATGACTAGATTCAAGTATAGGGTAGTCCTAGAGCTAGAAGAATAGAATGTTGTAATGGGGCAAGAAAAGTCAGATCTGTACAGCAAATATCAGTATTTATCTAGATAGCCAAAGCATGCTGTAGTCAAGGAGAGACTTGCCAGGCTTTTGAATTACACAAAACCCCTCCATCTGAATCTTTTATCACTAGAAATTACCTAGAAAATTATGTAATTAGTTTGAGACAACTGTTTTATAAAGTGAAACATAAATATGTGTATCTAAATATATGCATATGCATATAAAATATCTCCTATAGTTTCTTATCAATAAATGAAGAAGTCATGCATTTTTTGAAAGAGTACTCATTAAGAAGAACTGCCCCTTTTTAATTAGATTTATGCTAAAATAACTATATGTTCCAAGTCAAAAATTCTGAGAGAAGAGGTAGAATTTTCCAAAATTTGAAAACACCTTGCTGGAGGATTTAGTTATCATTTTTTGTCTGGTTTTCTTTTCATGTAAGAATTGAGATATAAGCTCAGGTAAGGTTATTGTGGATATTGTAGTATTTAGTGGATTTATACAATTTGCTAAATAAAACAAGATTCTAAGAAACTGAAAGCCAGACCAAGCCTGTGATTTATACATAGACTCTCTGGAAAAATAAAGTAGTGTGAGCAAAATTTTTATTCCTAATATATGAAAATGAAGTTTTTCACATTGATTTATTACTTGTTTTATGTGTTAAAAGGATTTGACACTGTGATAAGCATATTGCAGACATTGGAACAAGTCTGTTGCAATCACCCAAATATCACTACTCTGTTCCAGAGGTTCTGTGACAATATTTCTTTAAAAGGTTTAACAATTCATACCAAACTGAGATTGCATTTTCAGAGACTGCGTAAAATGGCAGCTAGTCATCTAGTTTATTTATTTTTTTTACTAATGTTGCTGTTGTTTCTGAAATTAATAATTTTTTTAGGCTCCCAAAATATTGGAATCAAACTTTTCATCTCTTCTCAATTACCAACTAGTGCAAAATTTCAAGTCTTCCCTCATAAAATCCCAGGTTTTTTTATAATGTTCTTGAGGGCACAAAAAACAATGAAATCAATCTTCTAGTTCTGACTGAGGTTTAATATCCTGAAAACAGGACTAAGGATAAAAKAGGTTTTGCTTAGGCAGTTCTACAGTAGAGATATTTGTATATTTTTATAGAGATACAATATTTTTAAGTGTTGTTTATAACATTTCATCTTGACCCATGGATAATGATTTGCATAATTCAAATATATTTTTCCAAGGAAAATGAAAAGAACGTAGATTAGGTAAAATATTTTTAAACTTCTACAGGAAGCTAAGAATGTTAAGAAGTAAAGATTTCATGTGGAGGAACCCATATAATCTTTTCCTCAAGGGGTTTTACTTTGGAAAGTGATATTCTTATGGTTTTTCGGGTTATGGTTAAATAGGTAATTTTTAACTCAGCCTCTCATCCTATAGCTTTGGGCAGTAGTGAATATGTGCATAGCACACATAATTTCTTTGTAATAGAAATACCTTCTTTTCTGAATTCTGCTATTTATGTTTCTTTTCAGAAATCCCTACTTTTATTTACAGAAAAGAACTTGTTATTACCCAACTTTTTTCAGGTTTTATTATTAATTAAAAAAAAAGCAAAAAMAAMCAAAAAAGGAGCATTCTCAGACTGGAACGTTTGCACATGATTTTATACCAAACCTCTAAAAGGTGTATTTTATGTAGTCTCATAAAATTAAGCTGTAAAGAATTAATAATATCCGTTATCAAYACAAACACAAAATCATAACAGATTACTGCATGTGTGATTATCATTGCTTTAAAAACAYGTGCTAGAACACAGCATTCCCATAATACATTAAAACAAACTAATGTTGAGAAGGAAACAAGTTTATTAATTTAAACTAATCTTCAAGATGTATAAGAACAAATCATTCCAGTTCTGAAAACCCATCACATAGAGCAATGCCATCACTTTTTATACACATAATGTCTGTACAGCCTATGTAASCTGTTGTAATGGGGCACAGGGTGATGGGTAGGGGGAACTGGAGTGGACAAGAGGTGTGCATATGCCTGGCACCTTCTTCTTGGTTCCTTTTCTGAAGACTCATCCTACCACTTGGTAGGATGATAGGCTCAGCTACAACTTTAGGTAGCATGCATCATTTTGTCTGAGGTCAGGCTCTGAAATTTCCAGTCACAGCTTCAGATGGGAGGCCAATTTTCCTCTTCAAAAATCTGAATTCCCTTTGAGTCTAGCATTTCTTAAGAGCTCTTCTTTGAGTTTCCTTCTCTAGATCTCCTACAAACAGACTAACTAGTTTTTGAAATCTGCATTTCTGATAAATGGTGAGCAGACACCCAACATCATAAGAATGAAACAGTGTTTTTCTTCACAGAAGTAGTATCTAGATAATGTAGGTTTTGGATTAGGGAGATTTTTTTAAGAATTTGCTTTTTTATTAGTGTCTGATCCAACAAAGAAACTGGAACAAAATTTGACATATGGACCTTCAGAAAAAGAAACTTTTTTTTTTTTTTTTTCCCCATGTGTAATGTTCTACCTAAAAGCTTGAAGAATTGGCTAAATATTTGACTTCTGGGAATTTTCTTCTTGGCGGTTTTGCCTATGCTGCCGTCCTACTTCGATAAGAATTGTGGACAATGATTGTTGTCCTGTCTGTGCTATAATCTAGAAGATTAGCTTTGGGAATAGGGTAAAGTAAATCAAATTCCTCATATATTTAGTAAGGAAATTATCCATGAACCTTGACTTCCTACATGTGTTCTCTATTTTGAGTGGCTGTTACTATGAAAAAATTTGACACTGTGGACATAATAATTTCAAAAAAATGACAGCTGTCCACTATAACTAGTGATAGTTGTAGGTCTATCCAGCACAGAATACAGTGCTCTGAATTCAGSGTAGATGTGCTTGATAGCAACCTCTTTTCCTATTGTTTAAATTCATGAGAGAAAACTTTCTCCTCCMTTAAGATGTCTGACTGGCAAACTCAAGGAGCCTTAGTGCTTAAAATTCAGGGATGCTTTTTTGGTGATGCATGGCTTTCACTAGAGACAATAATTGTTATGCTCCTAAGGAAGGTGTCTGAACTAGCCATCTAAATCTAAGGATAAGCAAAATAGATGCTCTGATTCTGAACATGTGCCTCTGTGACACATCGAGAATGTTTGGCAGCAGATTCTACTTACTTTGCAATGCAATGCAAAATTCCTTCCACTACAGCCAAATACCATAAAGGGCAGCATTCCAAACTGGAATCTGTCCTGAAGTCTCAGTATCCCTCATCTTTGCTGGTACTAAGCCTTAATCCCAGRTTCATTTATTGGAGAATAAAAACATTTAGGCTTGGTTGCCATTGGGTGTAGACATTCACACATGCTCCTTTTGACCACTTTCCTCACCCAGCCAAAGCATTTGCTCAAGAATAACCTAAAAGCTTTCTRTAAGCACCTAATTTGAATATTTATTGCGGTGATACTCAGCATTTACATAACTATTCTATGCATTATGCAGCACCTCAGTGAGAATGACCTGTGAGGTCAACATTTCTTGACAATTAATGATTATCCAGAGCAATTTGCCCTCAAAGTAAGGTAGTCATTAACTGTGAGAAAATACTAATCTGAGAGACCATTATTTATAAATCATGCAAAATTAGGAATATTTAAAGTACTATTTCTCTACATCTGCTGCATCTCATGCTCTTTAAGTGATTCTGTTTAGGTAATTTTCTAGCAGTTAATGACTGATGCTGTAACAATAGGAAATCAGGACTTCTTTTTTTCCATCCCATTTCTCCTATAATAAAGTCTGAACCTCACCTTCCTTCCTTCTTTCTTTCTTCCTTTAACAAAATCTTTGTCAGTTGCTGATTGAAAAGCCTGAATAATTGGCATTTTAGATTCCATTTTAACAGTGTATCTTGAGTTTCTTTGTTAAAGTTAAGATGGATGAAAAAGCAAGACTAATTTTTTCCTTTTCTTTTTTAAAAGCTTGCTAAAAAAAAAAACAAACAAACAAAAAAAAAAAACCAACAAATTTCCATGTAGCATATTCCATATACAATTCCATGTACAGTTCCATATCACAGAACTCCTATTTAGTCTGTGGAAAAATACATTCTTAGATATCCTTGTTATCACCTATGTACCAATTTGATTTTTTTTTTTCTGAGATTTTTGTAACTTGATGTTTAAGTAGTGTACTGTTCTTATAGTGACTCCTTTAGGATGAAATTCAGCTTGCATATTGAAGAGTGCTAAATCAAAATGTAGTTTAGCTGTGTAGCTATGTGTATTTTTTAATATCTTTCTTTTTCCTCTAGAAGTATTTTAAATACTTCAGATTTCCTTGATTTATGTGTTATGAATTTCCCATAATAACCAGTTACATTCTGAATTTTGTCCTTGACAAAGGTAACTACTCCTTGACAAAACTATTGTACAGACAGATTTAATATATTGTATCACTGAAGGAACATTTTCGCTATTTCAACTTTTGACATTTCTTGACAGAATTCTTAGATCTGTATCTAACTGTGAAGTTTTTGTACCACAGAAACTTCAGGGATTTACATTTCACACAGCAATACAAACCATTTTATTTCTTCAGTAATTGATGGAATGTCTCTATCTAGATATTTTTGTAGCTGAAGAGCCTGTTATTTATAATTCTGAGGCGTGTTTTGAAGATGGAAATCTGTCAATATAGATCTGCAATTTTTCTCAGTGAATTATTCAGGTACTTTTGTAAATTGCCCACAGTCTTGTGTTTAGTATTCCAATACAACAGTGTAGTAAAACTAATTCAAACCAAATTCTTTTCAGTGCACTAGAGCAGCAAACACACTTCACTATACCTCCTTTAATAGATCTGTTCCTTTTCATTTCTCCTTATTCAGTGATTTATTTGATGTGTGTGTTTGCAGGCTATTACTGACTGGAAAAAAAAACATAGGTAGTTAAAAACAATCCTTTGCATAGTGACAGAAAGATGGATTTTACTCTTTCTCAGCATTCTTGCAGTCATGTCCTATTCTTCAAGAAAATGTACTTCCCTCTTGGTAATCTGAATTGAAATATGGTAAAATTCGTCAGAGAAAAATTAGTATGATTAACACAGAAGCAGACATCACAAAGGAAATGTGGGGTTTTTTCTTACTTGAAGTATGTATTATTGAAAATAGCTACTTTTTTGAAATAATTTAAACACAGGAGAGAGAGGTTTAAACTTTAAACATGTAGAAAAATTAGCATAAACTTAACATTAAAAGCATTAAATGCGTGCAGGATGAATGGAGATGGAGTAATGCTTAGAGCATGACATAAAATGTAATAGTGTGGAGTGTTTCATGTCAAATAAGTATAAAATTAAATCATACAGAAAAAAAAAATATGATGACATCTGATTCAGAGTTGAATTGTAGCCAGGTGATTTCACAATTTCAGGATTAAAAAGGTATACAAAAGGAATTTAATGATGAGGGTAGTCAGTTCCTTTTCTTTCTACCCACATACCATGAAAAATTGGAAATCTGTTATCCTCAGATATTATCTGGAGTGTCTGTTGGAGGAATATCATGATCTTTGGAATTTAAACATTTTTTTCATGAAGTTGAAGAACAGAACATTAAAAACACTTCACAGAAGAAATTATTGACTCTCTCTAGAGGGAGTGTATTAGAATGTAGAATACTTCATATAAAAATCAACTTGTGTGGAGAAGGATGTTTTGAGAACACCCTTAAAGAACCAGTCATTTTTGAAATATATTCCTTGATTTTCCTGGAGATAGGTCTTTTCTCAAGTTGATATTTTTCCTGCTTAGATGAAAAACATCTGAAAAAGCCAAAAACCAGCCAACCAAAAAAAAAAAAAAAGTGTCTCATCATTTGATTTAATGTGGAGAGTTGTAATAGAATGAATGGTTTGGAACAGTAATCTTCAGACTTTTACCTGAGTATAGATTACTATAAGTAACAAAATGCATCATGATTTTAATGAATTCTTATCACATTTTTTTTTGGGAAACATTTTGAAAGTGATATATTCTTCAGATTAGCTAGCTTTGGGTTGCAGTCCACTGAATTTGAACTACAAATATTGAATGGTGCTATTCTGTGCAAGAAAGGAAGCACAGGAACCCTTAGGGAAAAAGAAACCAAAAACTATTCTAGTAAGTAAATCCAAGTCCCAGAAAATGTTACAAGTGAATATTATTATTTGAATTCCACTTATCAAATACATTGGAATATTTGCTTTGAAACTAATTCAAACGAGGTTCAAAGCAAATTAATCCTGGATTGAAAGTTCAGAATAAACTTTTGTTTGCTTCATTAAGCACTTGCCATATTGATAATTTGGATAGTAAACTAATAACATGGTTAAGATATATTACTACAATCAAAGAAAGCCTGGATGTGAAGGAATGCATTTTGTTTTACTGGTGTCTCATTTCCAACTGTGAAAGAAGTCTTTTAGAAGCAGGAGAATCCATTTAAGGGTCATGTTAAATTACAGTGCTGTTCTGTCTCTCAGCAACTGGTTAATTCAATCAGAACACAAAGATTTTTCATCATTGCTTAATTTTCTTAATTTCACTGAGCTGTTGTCTCAGAATTTTTCCATCTTTCAGCTCTGTGACTATTTCATTGATGSCTTGTGCTATTCTTTCTCTGTCATTTCCATTTCAATATAGATTTTATACTTCATTACCTGTCAATCAGTTTTAAATGGTGTAGTGTGCATTTTATCATGTTCAGTAAAAGTTGCACGCTTTTTTCAATGTGTTACATTTATTTCAGTTTGAGCTCTATTTATTTCTACAAGCACTGTAGCTATCTATAGTTATATTCATTTTAATGAGTGGGTTTTTTTTTTAGCAAATGCAGTATTTTGTTATACATTGCATTTATTTGGCATGTTGAATCAAGCAAGTGAATTCTGACTCAAGTCTGATACTCTGTATCAAACAATTTTTTCCACGATCTTTCTATTTGTCATATCATAACTTCCCTATAATAAAAGCAGCATATTAGTGCAKAAACAAATTCCTTCTTTTTGTTCTTCTGAACCTATGGGGTATGTCTTACCTCACAAAAGAGCCTCTGCAATTTCCTGGCCAGATAAAGAGTGGCTTTAGCTATTTAGTAACAGATTCCCCACTTAATATTTTCACATTAGGCTACTCATAGTATGCCATTATGTTGTGAAGACCCAAAAATGTTTTTTATGTCTATTGATGCATGAAAATCTGAAGTTGAAATATTTCATGTTTTTTCATTATTTGGATTGCTAGAAACTTTTTGAATTCTCTAAAAAATTTACATAATGAGATTGTGGACAATGCAAATAGCACTCACATTAGAAGAATCATGAAAATATTTTTAATTAGTTAAAGTCAATAACTGTTGTCAGTAGTTAAGAATATGTATTCAGTCTAGGTCTGCTCAATGCCAACAGTGTGACTGAAAACTAATGTATAATTTGTGATGCTTGCACGTATTTCTGTCCCAAGTCCAACATGCTATATTTGTTGTCCAGGGGTAGAGTCAATATTTTGTAAAACTTATAACTTCCCTTTTGCAATTGTGAATGCTTAGAGAAGGGGATGACATGGACAGGTAATGGGAAGGATAGAAATATATATCAGCTGTTGGGGAATGTGTCAGTTTTTCATTCAATCGCACAGGCGGGGTGGAAATGTAAACTTGTATATGTGTTTTTAATGAACAGTCATTCAAAGACAGTTGTTTCCACCCTCATAATGCACTGCATCATAACAACTATTAAAAGAGCAGTTCAACTATCGTTACTTGCAGTAGTGAGTCAATACAACTGCGTTTCCTTGCTTTCATCAAGACTTCCTTCTTAGGACAAAAACGAAATTTAGTTTGTCTCTACTGTTGGATGACTTTGACTTAGAGTATATCTGTTTTCTAGAGAAGAACACTCTTATAGACAATAGAAGAAATGTTAGTACATCTACTTGCCACATGAAATAGCTGCATTTGTATATTGGTATTGTCATAAGTGACATTTCCCAGCCTCAGTGATTTTTCCAGCTCAAAATTAAAGACTGCAGCCTGTAATTTTCTTCTGTTACAGACAGTATAGCACTGACTGGGGCTTTATGTCCTCAGGTAAAAGATAAATTAACATTTTCACTCCCCAGAAGGAACTTTTGAAGGGTCTAATAGGCTTTGTCTACAGTTAAAATTTGGCTTTCCAGTATGATATCAATAGACTCTTTCAGTTCAAAAGTKCAGGCTCTGCTAACCTTAAATGTTATGATATCTTCTCATTTATCTATCAAAAGACTTTTCAGTGACATTTCTACAGGAAAGCTTWGATCAGACACAAGGTCTTAAGGCTGATTCCCCTTATGTCATTTCCATAAGGGAAATACAACCCTTAGCAGGCTTTTCAAGGCTTTACCAGAGGAGTTTTCTGACTGTCATGCCTCTCCTGAATCTCATGATTTCTCAGTAAATATAACTGTCTACACAGTAGTGTATAAATGCAGATTTTTCTTTCACACTGGAAAACCTCCTTCAGAAGGTTTCTCGATGTCCTTGTGTAAAAGCTGAAAGATCTCAAGCGTGTCAATGTCCTCACAATAATTACCATCCTGGTTATCATAGCATACAAATGAAGGCTATTAAACTGCTGGCAGAGAACCTCCCTTCTTGCAAGGGCTCATTTGGCCCTTCTGAGCAGAGACAGTGGCTTCTCTGTGCAATGCAAGCTTGGCATTTGCAGAGAGACCACCTAGAGTTCTGCTCATACTAACACTGAGCATTATGCACTTCTGAAGCATACAGTGATCATGCTGCCTTTGGGAGTTATCCTTCCATATTTGTTTAAGAACTCTGAGGATCCTCCTCCAGCTAATTGTTAGTTACTTCTCTTCTGAGTCACCTACAGAATGAGTGAACATGTAGACAATTACTTAAAAGATATTTACAATACTTCCTTCTTCTCTCTCTCTCTCTCTCTCTCTCTCTCTCTCTCTCTCTCTCTCTCAGAGTCTTAACTAATTTGCTGTATATTTTAAGAGGAACTGAAAAGAAGGGACAAGCCATGGCCTGTCTTTATGGCTAACATTCAAGGAGGAGAGAAAAACTGGTACAGATGTTTTCCAATAGTACTAACTGGTGCTGAATGACATTGTGACTGTCACATAGATAACACATTTCAATGAAGAAAAGCTCTAGGTGTGTATATCCAARCATTCTAGTTACAAGAAAATTGGTATCTTAATTCTGTAGGGGAAAAACCCCCCATGACTTCTGAGTTCAGAGTGTTTTTTAAATTTCAGCATAAACATTGAGGTGAATTCCTGCTGACACTGCTTTTCTAATCACATCTTTAGGCAAATTTTTATATTTATGAATGCTGGGACAAATGTTCTTTTACATTTAGAGATAATCAGACCAGTAAAGCAAGTACATTTGCTTCATTTGCACATATCTACTGAGAACTTTTGCTTATTATTCATATAGTACCTTATTTTAAGATGACAAACACATCAGCTCAAATACAGTAAAACATTCTTGTTAAGCTAAGCAATAAACCTTGAAAAAACATGGAATCAGTTACATTTGTCCAAAGTAGGATAAAAAATGATTGACAGGGAAAAAATAGAAGCAATCTAGATGTTTTATATGTGTGACACATTAGGAATCAACACATATAGTCAAAATTTTTGTTTAAGAATACAGTGCAAGTACTTGAAAGGAAGCATCTAAAACAGAGCTTAGTGCCTAAATGCAATTATGTCATAATCTTATTTCACAGGATAATTAAATTCACTTTAGCTGTGATTTTTCCACTGCTGTTGAGTGCAGGGTTACTCTTCTCTTTTGTAATTATAAATCTCCTTCTCACTTCTGGTCAATATTGTTTACTGTCAACGTAAACCCATTYGTTGTTTTGACAACTTTGTCCTTGAACTTGAATATCAATTCTCCCTCCCTAATATTCAAGTTCTTGAGTATTTGTTAAGAACAAGTATATTTTCATTCAGTCTTAATTTTAGTTGGCTAAATATTTCAAACTTTTATTGTAGGATCTGCTTCTAGCTTCTTTATTCTTTTATCAACCTTCCAGTTTAAGTTCACTAAGTTCTTTGATGTATTTCTGTATATGCATTCTCATTAATTTTCACACAGTTCCACTTGTATTTCACTATGCTCTGGATCAAATCTGAGAAAAAGAATATAATTAATATGTAGCCCTTATCCTCAGTGTAAAACTAATACATGCCTGTTTTTTTCTCTTTTATTTCTGTAGTTATAGAATCCTTTAGCATTATTCTCCTGTCATTTTTCCTTTTCGAAATCTAAATCAGTCCCTTTTTATAAATAGTTCGAAATGGCAGGTATACTAAGGATCCCCAAATGAGTTGCAGGTGCCATTTTGCCCTATAAGTCTTAAGCACAAATTCCCAATTTTTCTATTATAGCTATGATTTCCTGAAGTTACTAAGTCACTGCTCATGAACCAATGCTACTCGGAAACACCAGTCTTGCCCATATTAACTAGATTACATCAACCTCTCCTGCAAAATAAGCAGCAATTTCTGATTTTCATCCATCAAACCTCAGCTGAAGTCTGTTACTGTTCACTCGTGAAGCAGAATCACATTAAGGGGACTCATACATGAAACTTGATTTCCAGATTCCACTTTAAGAATTGTCTTTAAAATTTATCTGATGAATACTTCAAGCAACTTCATTCATTTCAACCCAGTGGATTGCTAAAATTTTTCGCACTGTCACCTCTTTGAAGCCTCATCTTTTTCCTCAGAGTGTTTTTTGTGTGCATGTCCTGTTTTTGTTCAGTCTAGTTATTTGGTGGTGGGGGTATGGGACCAAGAAACCACAAAGATGGCTCTTGTGACAAAGTTCTAGAAGCTTTCTCCTTCTTCTCCAGCAAAAGGAGCTCTGCCCGCTGTGTTTTAGAGCCAATCCATTRTGGCTCTGAGGTTTAGGGACAGGCTGCTGGTCAAGCCYGGGCCAATTGCACATGCTAGTTACACCTCTGTGATGACATATGGTCTTGTACTTAAGAAGAATTCAAAACAAGAGAGTGCAGCCATCTTTTAGTTTTTAGGTTTTTAGTATCATGTACTGGGGGGAGTAGAGCAGGAGGGTGAAGAGACGTAAGAAGAAAAATGGAGACCCAAGATCACAGTAAAAAGAAGACAGGTACTGTTGCTGTGATGCTCAAACATGGAGAAAACAAGCTATTCTCAAAAGGACTATTTCTTCAATGAGAGACCTGAATAGAAGAGAGAGCGACCTTGCTCTGAGAAAAACCTGGCCTTTGAGGACTAGACTGATGATAAGCTAAAAAGGGGGAAGAGGCTTGCCCCCCACCCCCCACGTCTGAAGCGAGTTGACACTTTGAAGAAATTGTGTTCTGTGGGGGAAAGAGGTGCCCCCCCCCCACCCCCCGCCGCGCGTCTGAAGTGAGTTGATGCTTAGAAGAAGCTGTGTTCTGCCAGGAGGTTTGAGAGAGTCGACTTACAGTGCCAAAATAAGGCAGTCAGCCTTGGAAGACTGTTTTCCTTTCTCCCAGAAGGTAAAGAAAATAATCCCTTGCTGTCAGCAGTTATACACTGTTTCTTGGGAAAAGACCTTCCACAGCTTGGAGCTGTAAGAACGCTTCTCCTATGGTGTTGGACGATAACCGTAATGAGTAGTTTGATCTATGTTAAACTTTCATCCCCTGCCTCTCTTACGTACGGGAAAGCATGGAGTGGTGGGGGAGGGATAACCTGAGAGAGAGGCAGGTTCCTGGAAAGAATAACAGGTGTCTTAAAATGTCCGTTTTTATTTTCTTCTTGTAAATTTTTCCCTATCTTTGTTCCCATCTCCAGTGCAGTAGTATTCTTTGTAGTTCTTTGTAATAAAACTATTTTAYAACTTAAGTTATTCAGCCTATCTGACCATTTTCTGGAGCATATAGGTATCTTTGTCTCAATTATGTCATCTTATCTGAAAGCCATAAATTTTAGTGTTAATTGGGCTTTTGCTCTCCCTTCTGCCTCCCCGGTGGTGGGGAGGGAACGTCGTTGGGTGCTTTTGTCTTTTGGCCTAGTTCAAACCACAACAGTACACCATGTTTAGAGCTTGACCTTTGAGCTCTGAGACCCAATTAATTTGTGTATGTGTTCTTTGTTTTGGAGGGGTTTTCTTGGTGTTTCGGGCTTTTTATTGTGGATTTTTATTTTAAGTTCAGGGTGCCTTAAATAATGAGGGAATTGTGGCAGAACGGTCTTTTTTTAGCATGTTCAAAAAGATAGCTGTTGCATATGAGATTTTATTTTTTTATAAGGCATGTGGGTGTACTGGATGTCATTGTAGATCAGGTCAAATCAGAAGGAACTAAAGCTTATGCCTTCTTGTTTATATCACCTATGCACAGAAATTCTAGTGGSAATGGAAGAAATAATCAGGATGCTTTTTGTCTCAATGGGAACTATTTGTTTTCACTTTGCAAGAAACCTGGGAACTAATAATAAAKGTACAATATCGATGATAATTGGGAGAGATAACCATAAAACAGAAAGAAAATTATCAATATAGGCCTAACCACAATCCTCTCCTTCCCTCTGTCTGTGAAGAATGTCTGGAAAACATACACAAACTGGGATAACTAAATAGGAAAAACATTCAATCCATCGCTTTAGTAAGTTCATCACTGCTCTCTTGTTTCCCATTTTAAAGCTCTTATAAGTCTTGCCACTTGATCCCAAAAAGCCACACTCYGGAAACGGTTGGAAGCTAACTGAAAAGAAAAACTTTCCTTACACAGATGCTGGGAACAGTCAAATATCTTCATAATTGCATCACAACTGCTATTTTCAGGCCACCTGCTTAGCTTTACTGATTTGCTGCAGTTTGGTCTGTTCATGTAGGACACGGAAAACATCACTTGTGCCTAAAATTCTTGAAAGGTTTTTTCAGCCAGATGATTCAAGGAGTGAAGTACCTAACATATCAGATGCATCTTGAGAATTCTCATTGGAGAGACAGAACTCCTTTCTTCTTGCACTATACCCAGGAAAWTTTTTGTAATAAAGAAACGCAGCTGATGTGAAGGGACAGAAAATATTCATTGGTAGAAAATCAAAATTTTTTTTTTAAAAACCCAACCAAAGAAAGATGCCAAGAACCTGTTAACAGATCCCTTACAGTGATATGAGTATTTAAGGATCAGTTAATTGCTGCTCATTTTACATAAACAAATAAACAGGTAAAAGTGTTATATGCCGATTTTCTACCCCTTTCTTTAGCCTTATGCTGACCTTCATTCCAAACTGTGGTTATAGTGAGTTGTCAGGGTTATGAATTAATTGTTGAAAGAAGTATGACATGCATGGAAGAGGTCCCTTCCTCCCACTTGTGGGCGTCACTGGAGTTAATCTTGTAAACTTGTAAGTCTGATGACATTATCTAATTTATCATTCTTATTTACCACAAAGTGATTTTTTATTTTTTTTTGGTACATGGTATTTTACATGAATGAGATAATTGTTCTTTGTTTTCTGTGTTACCCTAAACCAAGTTTAACCCAGCTCACAAAGCTGTTTTTCTGCAATTACTGCTAACTTTTTTGAGAGCCCTTAGGGTCTCTGGCATGATGCCATATCTGTACTTTCAAACAATATTATTATTCTGTATTTTTACATATCACTTTCTTTATGTAGGATCCTAGATGCCTCACTCTCCACAGAACAATTATCTCTATTAGTATATAATAGTTGCAAAAATAGAATTCCTACAATAAATATTCAAACATAATTGCACAAAGCTAAGCAAAAGCTAACATAAGTAAGAAAGCTGCAACTGGTTACAAAAAATCTGTGATTCTCTGGAAAAAATTTCTGACCCCAATTTTACAGACAGAAATGTCCTGTTCACAGGAATATGTGCCCTACAAATTCAGCAATTTCAGAATCTTCATTCCTACCTTTTTTCTGTCATCATTGCTGTGATTCTCTAATTTTCTGTCATCTGTTCTTTTTTTTCTCTTTTCTTGAATGACATTCATATAGAATACTTTTTTCTTTCTTAGCTTCAGATGATTAGTTCTTTCTTGATAATTATCTTTCCTCTGCTGACAAGGTCTTCCATTTTTTGTTTTGTTCTCCATATTCAATCATAATATGTTTAATTGCTACTGAATTCTGAGTACTAATTGAAAGTATTTCTCGCTTTAAAAAATACTATAAACAATTGCCATTCTTCAGTGGGTTTTGTTAGTTTGTTGTTAGTTTCCATTAATTCCTGCCAGTAAAGCATGAATCTAAATTACTAATAGTCTAGGACTATATTGCACTTATTATAAGTAACAGTCATTAAAATGTWCTGGACCATGACAAGAATTTTTATTTACAAAACTGTAGCTATTTCCAGTTTTAGAATTTTCAAAAGGCTGTAAATATCTGACACTACTTTTCTTTTTCATCTCAATTTGCAGATGATGGTGAAGCTTAGGACAAAATGGTGATGATGGTGAAGTGTAGGACAAAAATTACTAACAAAAAAATCTTTCCATGTTCCTTTGTCATGAACAAAAATAAAAAGTATTATATAAGGATGTTTACAAAACTGAAATCATTGATTTACTAATACCACACTATCATTCTTGAAAATACAACTGAAAATGCTTCAGCTTTGGAGATTAATGCATGGCTTGGAGCACCACAGCAGCTCAGATAGCAGTTGCTATGAAGCCCTCTTTATTGTGTCGATAGGGTAGAAAAGATTAAAACAATAAAAAAAGAGTGATGATTCTGAATTCTTCCATTCTTCTCACAGCTTAGTTACCTTTGAAGTCTTTAATATTCCAAAATCATCCTTAGATAGGCTTTATTATAAACAGGAAGTGGAAGGCTGTGAAGGGGACCCTATGAAATATAACCATTATCTTGAGGCAATTGCACGCAGCACACAATAATAAGAGACTGTCTTAGAACTCAAACTAAGAATATTATCAGAGTTTTTGTGACCAGCTTTCAGATAATGGMATTGCTGTTTCAAGTACTTGTAGCCTCTTGTTATAAATAATGAGAAGACATAAAACAAATACAGCCAAGTAGCTCATCCAAGGTATAATGTCTTTGGGCTATTTTAATTATTTGAGTTTATTTTGAGGAATAAGGGAAAAAAAAAAGATTATGACTGAGAAATGAAAAGGGAATAAGAATTGTGTGTCTGATGAAAACTTAGAAAGAAGCTTTATTGTTCAGGCTGTGAATTAGATCCTGACCATAGAACTGAGGTCACATAACATTGCTTGTACGTGAGAGTGCCTTTTGGTGTTGCTTGCCTATGGAAATTTTTATGGTACTATCTGAGTTGGTATCTGAGTGTTTGACAGACAAACAAAGTAGAAAAGGTTTTTGGTTTTTTTGGGTTTTTTTTTTTTTTTTTTTGCTTCTATTTTATATAGCAAAAACTGAGCAATGAAAAATAATAAAGTACTTCTTTTTAATTTTCAACATTGCCTGAACTTATAAAGGATTGCTGTTTGCCCAGTTTTCAACCATGGTCTCAATTGTACTTGGTCTAATAGTGCACGTGGGATGAATGTGATACCATGATGTAGCATAGTGGTTTTCATAAATTCCGTGGTTGACATGTATGCTGGGAAGTGTGAGGACATAATGTGACCTTTTAGAGCAAATTAACACCCAAATTTTTGTGTTTGTTTTTGCTGATGAGATAACATTTTATTAGCACAGGCTAGTCATGCATATGTCCTTGCGCTGGGTTCTTTGAATAACACACTCAACAGAAATAATTTACAATTTGAAACTACACAGAATTGCAGTATCTGCTTGCTACAAGGTTCTACTGCTATGGTAAATAACATCACTGGTATGGTACCAAATTTGTTCTGCTTCAAGTTTTTGTTTGTGGGACTAGACCATGGCACTTTGGTGGAAAGCTGTGATAGAATGCCTTTAGAGAGAAAGTCTATGGTGCATGATATTATGTTTATTAATTCAACCTCTAGAGCCCTAAAGAAAGACCCTAACTTTAAAATCAAATTTTCCCTTCCATCAAAAAAAAAAAAAAAAAGGTTTGAAGAGGTTTTGTTTCTTTCCTGCATCTTGTCCATGAGTTCACTTTTTTTTTTTCTAAGGGAAACAAAAGAAAAGCCAAAAAACTTTTCAATATCCATTGCTGTATTTTATTATATTATGCTCCAGGACAAAGTGACACTGCCTACAGAGAAAACTGAGATCTTTCGTAGAGGARAAAAAAAGAAATATAGACAGGCCTGAAAACCTGTCTATATTCTTCCATTTTATTATTGGAGAATGTATTCGTCTCTCCAGCAATTCTCTATGTTATTTTAGCCTTCACCAACTGCACATTTCATCTTCTAAGAAAAAATTGCTTTTCATTCACCTCCCAAGATTTTTTCTGCATTATCATTTTGGTTTTGATCAGGACTACATTTTTAGARCAGCTCTCTTCAATGCCACTATTTATTGTGCTTTGGCTTATTCACAGAGTGGTCTCAGCAAGCATATAGACCAGCTTAGGTTTTTTTCTTCTTTTCTTTTTTTCTTTAATACCATTAAATTGGAAAATGCATTTCAGAAGCACGTGCTTCTATTTCTAAGGTACTTTTAGCCCATGAACAAGACTAAATTTAAGCTGAACTAAATCCTGAAAAAGKATATATACTGCGGTTACCATGTCCTCAGCACCAGTTTTCTCCACAGGTCTGCTGCTACTGTGCCATGCTAGCTGCTTCTGGAGGCACAGCCTGGGGTGCTTGTCCTAAGAAACAAGAGTTTCCAGCAAGAAACTCAGTTTGCTGTGCCTTTTCACTGCAGGCTTCTTATAGGTTTCTCTCATTCAAAACAATCGTCCAGGAGCTTTTTCTATCCAACCATGCTTAATTAATGTTGGGAAGCAGAACATCACTCCCTCAACACCAGCCCCACAGTCAATAGTCAGAAGGAGTAAATTTATCCAATCTCAGCCTTTYGATGTAAAATTTTACATGTTAAAAATAACAGATAGTGAATAACTAGAAGAGAAAGATAGGTATTATGTGACACAAGTTAATTTCTTGCTGGAAATAAAAACCTGAACTTTACAATGTTTGATTAATTATTTGAGATGATACTGTAAATGACTTAAAAGTCCTAGCCTCACTTTGCATTTTTGGACAAGTTGGATATTTTGAATCAATTGTGACAAGCTGTCATGCTGTGTATATTATGTATGTTTATACACACAAATACCCAAATTTCAAACTATATTTGTAATTCTCCATAGAAAATGAAAGCACACAAAATATACTTATATATGTTTGCAACTTAAAGCACAGCTCATAAGCTATCAAATAATTTGTATCAAACCCATGAAATTTGTTTCAAGCCTCTTGTGAAGCTTTTTGTGTTTACAAAAGCTTTGCTTTCCACTAGTTCTATGCAAGGGGAAATGAATGTGGAATGACAGTAACATTATTTATCTACCAGTCTCTATCCATACGTTCCTTATATAAACATTTAGAGAAGAAACTTGAAAATGTTCATTACTTGAAAATGAAGATTGTTTACAATATAATTGCAAATACCTCCCTAAGTACTCTATCAAAACACATTTGGACTTTTCTCACAAGGTTCTTATTTTTTAGGTTGTCAGATTTCTTGTRTAACAGTTGGCTGAATGGTGATTCAGGATGATAATTAGCCTTTTTAATAATGATAGCTAATAATTTTCCATCTAACCTTAGATAGGCACATTTCTTTGAGTTTGCACTATTCATTTTTAARGACTAGCAAATACTCTCTAAAAGACTTCTGTAATGAACCATTTACAAATAAAAAAAATCATCATTAACTCTGGTATAGTAAACGCATGATACCAGCAAGACATTAGGAGCACTGTGACATTTTAAAGGAGTGATTTACATGTTTCAGCTTTCTCTTACTGTGTGGACTCTTCAAATAGCAATAGGAAATATTTGAAAAAAAATAGGGAAACCTGCTAATTTGATGGACCTGTGGAATTTTCTTGGGGATATAGTCATTTGTCATGAGATGAAGTAGAAGGGAGACAATGTGGTTAAAAAGAGAATTCATGTGTATCACTGCACACTTTTTTCCTCCTATTTTGATGAGAAATTCCAGCTTGGTTTCAGAGACTCTTTGTCAGTAGGTCAGTTCTCATAACTGATGCATTTTTTACAGCAAAATTTAGTCTTGGTGAATTAAAGAATTNAAAAAAAAAAAAAAAAAAAAAAAAAAAAAAAAAAAAAGAAAAAAGTTGTGGAATACTGAAATATTAGAAGTGTTCTAAAAACAGTGTTAAGGATGTCTGTCCAATTATAGCTATTTAATTTGTCAAAGTTGTTTGTCTAGACTGAAGCAGATATGTAATAATAATAAGTAATTTTTACTCAAGGGAAGGAAAAAAAGTTGAGTATCTTCATATTTGTATCCTTACATCAGAGATTCATGATTGAAGCCTTGATAAAATCAGATAAGAATGAAGGAATCACTCTGAGATGGTAAATAGCAATACTTATATTTTGAAGAGTCTTGATATTACTGTTTCTGGCAATACTAGAAAACGTTTCTTAAAGAGAATAATAGATGTTGGAAACCTGGTCTAAAACGAATATTTGAGATGAACTCATATTTAGGTTAGGTATACAGATCAAATGTTATTTTTTAAAGATAATGAGCATGGGGAGAACTGGTTCTGAGAGGTGAAAGAGGTCGAGCTAGAGGGAATGTGTAAATTGGAGGCTGATGCCGAGCAAAGTGYGATTTGAACCTTTGCTTTATTCTTTCAACGCTGCAGAGAGAGTCAGATAATTGACAATTTCATGGATGGCTTCTAGTCTTTTTAATATTAAACATTTAATGCCATGTTTATTATTTGTTTATTAAATATAAATATTGTGGCTTGAGTCAGCAATATACTTATTTCCTGGTGTGCTTGTACATGTTCTGAGGCATAAGACTTATTATATGCATTGCTCATAGGAGGTGAGTTTTAAAGGATCAGGGTCAGAGGTAGCAACTAAAAGGAAAGCATCAGTGTGAAAGGAAGATTATTTCTTTGCAAGAAATATTTTCAGTTTTGTTCTCATCCTGATTCTCTATATTCCAGTCTTTATACATTTCAAAAGATACCTGGCAAATATTTTAAGCCAACATATGAATACCTTATCACTCTGTACTTTGACCTGATTCTCAAGTGTGGCTATTTAAAATTGTGCTTATTAATCTCTATTTAGACATCACTCTTGCAACAATTTCCTTTTCAAAGGTGACAAAATGAGCCAGAATTTGTGCTCCTGTTTTGAAACTGCTTACTTATTTGAGTAATTCAGAGGTCATTTTATTTTGTGGTTCTGTTTGTGCATGGAAGACATTTGAAAAGTGAAGCAATGTTGCTATGGAATACTGCATTGCACCAGTGTCTTGGTCTATTTTAATTAACTCCAGGTTAGAAGACTGTCTGTGGCTTCATTTATTTTGTTGTTTTTTTTTTAACCTGCAATGCTCAGAAATTGAAAAGGTATTTAATCATTCACAAAGTTCATTCCTTTCTAAATTAACTATTCAGTCAGGGGAGCAGTTATTAATGAATTACAGACATACTATGTCCTTAGCTATAGCTGCTTTTGTCACATGTATAGTTGCAATATGTAATATATAGAAAGAAAGGATAAGCATATCACAGTTTTGTCAAATTACACAAATTCAAAGCTGGTCTTTTATTCTAGATACTGAAATACATATGTTACAGCCAACATGGACTTTATGGTAAATTTTAGGACTTGAAGTGACAGATTTTGATATTTATCTACCATGATATTCACTAGATTGCTTCTTGGTAATTTCGGTGTGCACATCTAGATCTCAATAAATTATCCTAAAGTGTGTTTCTCTAAAGGGTTTGATTACTTTTTTCTTCACAGATCTACTTTACACTCAGGAGAGTCACAGTGTAGAAGTGGCTATTTCTTTTTATTGTGTATGGAAAGTGTTAAATGTCTGCTTTAAGTTAGAGTGATCACACTTCTTATCTTTCATATTTGTATCCTTTCCTATATTTTTTTCCAAATATTTTTACATTATTAACTGGCTATCATATGACCARAAATATCATACTGTGTCAATAAAATATGTTTAGACCATGTTCAACACAAGTCAAATTGCACCTATGTTCACTTTCCTAATATTTTCTAAGCCTGAAGACTGCCACAGTGCTTGACACACAACAACTATCGCAGGCAGAACCCTCATATAGCTGTTACCATGATCGATTTTTTTCTAAACCTAAAACTACAGTGCACTGGACTGGAAGGGACTTCACGGATCATTTAATCTAATCCTTTATTTGAAAGGCATCTATATAGCAATAACACATAATTTCTGCAAAAGTCTGGCAATAAAAGCCAAAATGAGACACAGAGAAAGAATAAAAGATTTCCAGTTTGATAAACATCATCAATTGGACTATAACAGCAGTATAGAATAAGTAACAGAAATGTAAAATAAAAGGAGAGATAAAAAAATGCAGAATAATAGTAGCATGTCTGTCTACATAACAAAGTACGTATGAGCTGTTGCTGGTCAAAAATTCCTTTGCTTAATACCACTTTAAAATTGTCGGCACTTGTTTTGACATTCGACATAAATTATTACTATCATAATCCATATTGTAACACAGAAGGAGAAAGGAAGTACTCTGAAATAACAACAGCAGAAATAAAATGTTATCAATTTACAATGCAGAAATCATCTGTTGTTTCTTCAAGTATATTATCTCGGCTTTCTAAAATGTTAATAATGTAATTTTTTAAGTCTAATGTCTTTTGTGACAAGGTTTTAGGTAGTAAGGGAGACTACAAGTATGGCTTGGAGACGTGAGAAGGTGCCAGAAACTCCCCTCATGTCTGACAGAGCTATTTGCGGCAGACTCCACAACAGACTCACTGTGGGCCGAGACAGCTCATTAATAATGGTGGTAGCTCTTCCAGGATAAGATATTTAATGAGAAAAAAAAACTGCTGGGTAAGAGCAGCTGGAGAGAGGAGTGGGAATATGTAAAAGAAAGAGCTCTGCAGACAACAAGGTAGGGGAAGAAGGAGAAGGATGTGCTTCAGGTGCCAGAGCAGAGATTCCCCCTCAGCCCGTGGGGAAGTCCAGGGTGAGGCAGCCCATGGAGATTCACAGGGGAGCAGAGATCCACCTGCAKCCTGTGCACAACTCCACACTGCAGCAGGTCAAAGTGTCCTGGAGGAAGCTATGGCTCCGTGGAGAGTCCATGCAGGAGAAAGCTCCTGGGAGGATGTTAACAGAAAGGAGCCCATCCTGGAGCCGGTTTGCTGGCAGCTCTTGTGACCCTCTGCGWGTCTCATGCTGAAACAGCTTTTTCCTGAAGGACTGCGCCCTGTGGAAAGCACCCACAGTGGAGCAGTTTGYGAAGAGTTGCAGCCCTTGGGGAGGATCCAGATTTGAATAAAGGACTATTTGCCCTTGGAGAGACCCCACGCTGGCACAGGGAAAGAACCTGAAGAGGAAGAGCAACAGAGGAAAAGCAATAGGAAATGGCTGCAACCCCCATTCCCTGTCCTTCTCCAGGATGAGATAGGGAAGTTGGGAATGAAGTTGAGCTTGGGAAGAAGGGAAAGGTGGGAGGAAAGTGATTTTTAGTGGTTCTTTTTTCTTATTTCTCATTATCCTTCTCAGATTTGCAATAGATTGATTTCCCAAAGTCAAATCTGTTGTTTTATAAGACTAGATCCATAAAGATTCTCGAATGTTCATGAAACCAATAGGGTTCCTTTTTGTTTCAGGAATCTTTGGAAATACAAAGGCCTATCATACATTTATTAACATCAAAAGGGCTTTGGATCAGGGCAAAGGCAAAGGAAGCATAAAACACATTGTATTCAATTTTTTTTCTTCAGGTAAAGACATATATTGTGTAACTGTGAATGTGTACTAGTAAATAAATCCAAAGAACAGTCTTTTTGAAATTGACTAAAATATATTCCACTTGCCTATGTCTTTTTATTCTCTGAGCTGTATCCATTAGGGTAGCACATCAGAAGGCACTGATCTTGAGTAAAGATCGGTATTGTCTGATGTGTATAGTGAGAAACTATTCTTATGCTGAAGAGCTAGCAATCCAAACAGACAAATGAAATGGGAAATAGAGTGGTTTTACCCTCATCATACTGATAGAAAACCAGTACAGAAGGACAAGGGGTTATATTCTGGCTTCCTTAAAGTTAACAGCATATTCCTTTGATTTCAGAGAGACAAATTTGTTAGTTGGTCTGTTTGCTCAGAAGTAATCAAGAAAATCCAGCCATAAACCCTTTAATTTCCATACGTGGATTTTTTTTTTTTTTCAGAAAAATCAATTAATTTCCAATCTTGTCTTTTTTTATAAAGCATTTTTATCCTTTTCACTGTGCATTATAAATTTTCTACTTGTTGAAACTCCTCAAGGACTTACAATAATGTTGCTAAATACTCTCTAAAATCTTTTAAGAAGAAATAAAGAAGGGGGTTTTTCACATACCTGTTGAACAGTTTGTTGCAGCCCTGTCTGATGGGATCAAAGCAGAAGTTATCTAGAGACAATAAAAGAACACAGCTAATTGCACATCTATCACAGAATAATCATAGAAAAAGATTATTATGATTTACTAAAAATGCTGCCAAAATATATGATTGACATATATTTTTAAGCAATATAAACAAACATAGTGACTTCACATAATTAGACAAGTCCTTTGAATATTTTTAATGCTCATTAACCTGTCTCCAGAAATATTTGTTAGAATTCATTTTCCAAGGACCTTTGCTAAGGCTTTTACAGATAGGACCCGCAGTGTTATTATTTCTCTCTGTTATTCTTTCAGAGGGTAGAGCTGAAATAGGCGAGTTTATATTTAAAGTGACAGATTTTTCTGCTGAAAAACACAAGTGTCCAGACAGCACTATTTGTATGGAATTTAATCATTAATCCCATGCATTCAAATGTCCAGTTGATGGACTATTTCGGAGGAGTGTATATTTTGATTTTCAATGGGATAATCTCAGTAAATACAGGAAAAATTGCACTGTTATCATCTGGGTATTGATTGCTTCCAAACAATTGACATACCTAAGTGCTGCGATATTGCTGCAAAGACATTAAGTAGTGTACTTTGGAGTATAAATGTATCTTAAAAAAAAAAAAAAAAAATCTTTCATCTTCTAGCATGGTTATAACACACATTACAGTTTTATATACTTGATCAGACTAGCTGAGAAAGAACAATGTGGTTGCAATTGTATCTGATAATAATAGGAGGATTCAGAAATTAGTATAAATTTTTCACACAGAATATATTCTGAAATAGTTTTCTTTTTTGTCTTGTTTTTATGTTTGATTTTTTTCTTCTGTTGAGTCTTTATATAAATTGGGGAGAATGTATGCATTTTAATACACAATTTATTATTGTCATAACGTAAAGAAAAGACAAATTTGTCTGAACTAGACTACTATTAGAATAGCATTAGGAAAACAGTGTTAGCTGAAAAATTTAAGCAAAACACGAAAACTATTTTGTAAGCATAACCAGAAATGTTCTACAAGAATCAAAAAATATTCTAAATGTGAATACATACTGTGCATGAAAATTTAATGATAAAAACATCCTATTTATGCTGTTAAAATAACAATGACAGCCTTAATTGGTTGGTTTGGGTTTTTTGCATAAGAGGATTGCATATCAGGTTTAACTTAGCCTAAAAAAGCTGCAGGTTGTTTTGTCATCTCTTTTAGGAAATTTATTTTTAATATGTTGGAGTTTGCAACTTTTGTTAATATCATACTTTCAAGTGAATTAAAATTTCCATGGAAATGCAGAGGTAAAAAAAATATATATCTCTACCAGTGATTTTTGTCAAATTAGTCYAGGTATATTTTGGTGTTTTAGTAAAATGTGGGGCTACTTGGTTCTGAGAGAGAATTTGGGGAATTTGGAATAGAGTAATTTGTTCTGCATGTCCAGGGATGGCTGATGAACTCTCCGTCCTTGTAAAGTTAGAACTGGGGTGCTTTATGCCAGCTTTCTATTTGCTGTATTTTCAGTATATATGACATTTAGATTTGTTACAGTCAATTAACTCACAGCTGTGAGYAGATAAGAAGGAATTTCATCAAAATATAAACCTCAGAAATGAAAATCTGAAAATCTGAAATTACAGAATTGTCACAGTAACTTTACCTTARTTACAGCTCAAAGGGCAGTGGTGGCGACAACTCCTTTCAAAGTGCAGAAATGAAATCAATGGTGAGTGCCCAGTGGTAATGCTCGACAGTACAGCAATTACACAAATGATCTTCCTTTCTAATTATAATTTTCAAAGCCTTGCTGCTTTTCTTAAATTGCTGTCAAGTATGTTCTAGATGAGGTCAGAATGAAAATTTTTCTTCTCAGTGCACAGTACAGTCCTGACTGTCTGCAGCAGAACATGACCAGGGYTGCTCAGACATAATGTTCTGAACAAAGAGTCACAATGAATTAAAACTGCATGAATTCGTTGAGCTAATTTCAGCTTTGATAATTTAATTCAAAATAAAAGGCTGCTACATTTTTCAGAGATTGCCTACAAATGTTACTGAGTACATGGTTTTAACAAGGTGGGATTTCATCTGTAAAACCTATTAGCATGTACATATCAAATAAATAAAATAGCTTAATTAAAGATATTGGTAGCTATTTTCATCCATTGATTCATTTTTCAAGGGGCTTGCATAATCTTTTTTGATTATGACTCCAAGAAGCAAAAGCTGAGGCCATGTTAGCTAGCTGTGTAACTGTAGGGTAGATGTAAAAGACTGAGAGCTGTGGAGTTTTCTGGCAYAACTTTGACAAATATTCTCAAATACAAGGAGACAAGAATTTTTTTCTGATGCCGTTAAATGTTAATATTTAATCACTTTGTGGACACACTTTCTCTTTAAAGACAATTTTCTTAGATCTTTGGATTTCTTTTCTAATCTTGCTCCAGTACATAACTGATAGGTATATCTTGCTAAGACTGATGCCATTTTCATTGGAAATTAAAACAGCCAAGAGAATTTCTATCTGTAAACATATTTTAAAGTGATTTCCTGTTTATGTCCTCTCATATATCTTGTTTCCCTGAAAAATAGAACTGTACAAGAAAAATGACTGAAAATTATTTGAACCAAAATCCTTGGAAGCAAATTATGGACTCAGATTCTTTCTCCATRGCAATAATCTATGGCCAAATATTTTTCTTCAAATCAAAGAGTAATCAGTATTCCAGGCTAAGAATAATGCTTCTGACAAGTATTTTTGCCTTGTTTGAGTCAAGTGTGAGTATCTCCTTGATAATTCCCAGTAATTTGACAACTAACAACACACTAAGGAAAAAAGTTTTTATTCAGAGTGCTCATTGCAGACCTTGGAGCAGCAGCAGTTGCTTTGACATTGAAGGGATGTTTAGGTTGGTAACATCCTGAATAATGAGCAAAGTTATAGCCCTGCAGATAACTTTTCAATAACCTGCCCTGGAGGTACAGATGTATGGACCATGGTAAATGTTAGATCTGAAAAGAAATATAATGAGCCATATATGCATGTGTCACAGTAAATTGCACAAAATTGCATCTACTTTTACATCTACTACCAAACTAGTAAAAATGGAGAGCATTGCTTGTGCCTSAGGGCATAAGGTGGAGTTTAATGAAGATAGTAGAAAGCTGGATTTACTTCTGCACTTGAAATTCTGAGTATGCACCCTCCAAAGGGTTGACACTTCTGGGTGACTGCCTGTTCTTGGGTCTGTTAATGACTTCCTGCAGATTTCACAATTTATAAGTAAACACAATGCTTTTAAATTCACATCTTTCAGAAAAACTCAGGGATAAGCCTTTTCATTCTTTATAAAGTAAGGGATAGTGAGAGTGTTTTAAACAATAAAAGAAYACACTAATTTATATAAATAATCATGTAGAAACACTTAGATTTTTTATTCTGAGGCACTACATTGACTGTCTGGCATTGCCATTTTTCACCCTTCTGGTGCTTTCTATTTCTGTCACCTTTTGCAACATCACATGGCAACTGTCATTACATAACATTTATGTAGCTCCAACTTCATGCATAATTTTCCAGAACTGTTTCCTGTTTTCTAGGCCAATGTGGAATATAACAACCCTCAAAACTTGGACCTTTCTCTAAAACTGTATGTAGACTATAAGACTAGCTTGAATCAAACCATCCAAAAAAGTGAACTGCTAATTTCTAGAACTATGTAGTTCCAAAAGTACCATTGGCCTGTGAATTCAACATGGTGTTTTACACTTTATTTAGCCATCCTGGTACAAAAATTAAGGTGGGTGAATTTGGCTGAAATATTCTCAACGAAGCCAGATATATCCTTTAGCTATACAATGTTCTTGATGCAGTGTTGTTGAAAGCTGGAGCTAGATTTTGTGAAGTGAAAATATTCACTGATATACCTAATTTTGATGATTGTAATTCAAATAGTTCCAGATGAAACAAAATATTATTTAGTCCATGGAATATGCAATGTGAAAGTTGTACCGATATTGATAATTGATTAAATAAAAGGCGTTTTGAAGGGAATTGCGACCAGATTTTTAAAGTAATAATACTCTGGAATTGTCAGGTATCATGAGTCACTAAACACAGAATTAAAAGCTTATAAGAATATAACTGTTGGGAGTTTTCAAAGTATGATGATCTTTCCTGCCAAACTATGGTTTTGTGGGTTTTTTTTGTTTTTTTTTTTTACATACTATTCCTGTTTTAGACAGGCAGGAACAGAAAAGGCAAATTGGGTTGTAGATGGTCCTTTAGCCTTCACTTCAGCCTTAAATAGAACTTTTAAAATATAGGTAACTGTGGATTACATAGAAGATACTATTGTTTCTTGGACAGAAAGTGTATACTTAAAAAATAAATTTTATTTTATTTGCCCTCATTTAAAGTAAGATGGTGGTTTTTCATGTCAAATTTCTAGAAGACTCATCTGTAGAGAATATCAACATTCAAATGTTATTTACAACATGAAATGAGGAAGCCATTTTTTGATTTTTAAATAGTTTTTGTTTTTAAATTATTTAATTTTTGTTGTTGGGCTATTTCTTCTAGTGATGGTGAWATGCTTTGTTTGGTTTTGTGTTAAGTTAGGGTTAAGGAATTGTTCTTTGTTTTTGATGTTAAAGAGTCAGCTATTTAAGCTGTTCTGAATAAGGTGATTTTAAGATGGAGTGGTGAAAAATAGCAAAAAAGAATTTTCAACATTCTGATAGCACTATAGGACTCCTAATGCTATGTAATGTGTCTGTTATCTTATATATTTTCTCTATTTCAACCTGAATATGATTATTTTGAGGAGATCAAATAGTGAAAGCTACTTAAAATTTAGTGTGTGTTCTTGAACAAAACTGTAAGGTTTTTTATTCTTGGTTTTGATTCTAAAATGATGACCCTTATTTTTCTGTTCAGTGGTATTTCTGATATTCTCTTTGGCGAAGCACACAGGCCATCAATCTTGCATTTTGCAGCGTGTCACAGCTTTATGCAGCTCAGTTCAGTACAAATGTTATCTCCCTCATAGCAGATACCATGAACCAAGTGACTGCACCTCTGCAACCACATATTTACAAGTGGAGAAAGAGCAAAGTAAGTAACTGTTTATCACAGAATAGATCTTTATCATCATTTGTCCTAATAGCTTCCACTTCTGTTGACGGATTATGAAAATTGTTATGTTATTGGAAACTCTGCTTTACATCTAAATTCAGCTCTAGATGATGCTAAAAAGGGAGACTAACATTTTAGTGGTTTAATTATGATAGACATAGATGAAATTAAAGCGTCTTGGCATTTCTTCACTGTGCATATGGAGACCAATGTGCTTAATGCCAGAGGAAAGAAATAAAGAGAGAGTCACCACCCCTGCATAGCATACAAAATTTAGTAGAGCAGAAACAGCAAAATCCCCACTTTTTTTGTGTATTTTTTTTTCCCCTTTTGCAAGAGTAATGTTTCCTTAACTTAGAAGGACAATAACTACTAATTTCCTCTTATACTTTGAAAATACGTAACTCATGGGCTTCATTCCTGCCCTTTGATCATGGCAAAAGGAAAGAAGTTCCTGAATAAATGTTCATTTCACCTGTAGTGCGTAAATAGCCTTTAATTTTCTTCAAAATGGTATAACATTGGGGATAAACCTGTGACATAGTAAGTCAGGGTTTCACTGAAAATTTAATGGTGTAATAGATAATAATTAGCCTGATATTGTTTAGAAACCTGCCTCTTTTTATGATGAGCTAAGTACTAGCATCAATAATTATTGTAGCTAYTGCAAGGACAAAACTTTGTTACTGAAGGAAGCATTTACTGTGAGTGTTTTTCTTGATGCGGAACACCTTTTTATTTTTTTTTTTTTTATTATTTTTTTTAGGATAAATATGGAGAATGGGAGATATTTTAATTTTTTTTTTTTTTTTTTTTTTTTTTAATTAGAAGCCTATTTTAAAATATGCAATATATAAGTGATACTTGGAAATACATTAGAATGTCAACCATCATTTTACATAAGGGAAAGCTATGACAGTGTTGTGATTTAAGCCCAGCCAGCAGCCAAGTATCACACAGCTGCTTTCCCACTCTCCCACCATTGGGATTGCAGAGTGAAGGAAAAAGGCAAGAAAGCTTGTGGATTGAGATAAAGACATTTTAGTAGGGAAAGCAAAAGCCATGTGCACAAGCAAAGTAAAACAAGGAATTTTTTCACTGTTTCCCATGGGCAGGTTCATGTTCGGCCATCTCCAGGAGAGCAGAGCCCCATTACATGTACCGGTCACTTGGGAAGGCAAAGGCCATCACTCCAAATGTCTCCCCCTTTCCTCTTTCTTCCTTCCACTTTATATATCGAGCATGATGTCATTTGGTCTGGAATGTTCCTTTGGTCAGCTGGGGTCATTTGTCCCAGCTGTGTCTCCTCCCAACCACCCATGAACTCCGAACTTCCTCACCAGCGTGTTATCTCTATATTTTCAAACCTTTGTTCGGCACAAGTCGAAAACAGCCTTGTTCCAGCCTCTGTTAAGAAAATTAACTATACCCCAGCTGAAACCAGCACAGGAAGTTGCCTGCTTTCCTTTTTTATGTAATTTAAGTACCAGTAATTCCTTTGCTACAAACAAAATTGCATCATCATCATCTTCAGGAAAACTGTTCTTGTGGTGAGACTGCTCTTTGGAGATATTGGAAAGTTCTCTGAAACTGTCTGCATCCATTTAGCAAGCATGTGGTTTCAAGCCTAACTGCTAAGTATTGGCAGAATCAGCTGATATATAAGCTAGATAAGGCAGCTGTTAGTGGTGTGAAACTGGAGCACCATGATACTTTGAGACCTTAAAATGTTGCTCTACTAGATTGCCTTGACAGTAGTTACTGTAATTGGTACTCAAATCTGGTTGAACAAAAAGTGATAAATTTTTGTGTAATCATCAATGAGAACATCATTGACAGTCATATGTAAGAGAACTTAAAAATCTGAAAATTGCATATCAAAATTTGGCTGAAAATGTACTAAGGTACTTGTAAGGCTGATTTCTAGAGATGTATCTTCAATTTGTGCATGAATTAGGCAGAAATTATAGATCCATGCATACCTATGCTTRAACTCACCATGAATGCCTAAATCCGAGCAAGAAAAAGTACTTCAGTCRTAGATCTCATTCATTATTTCTAATTGTTGACTTAGTATGGCATCCCAGTGCTCATACAGCTGAATTTTGTGCCACTTGAGTACAGTATGTAACTTCCTTCTGTTCAGTGGCACAATATTGATACTGTGAATTGCTTTCTTGGAGCTGAAGACTTACTTTTGTTTTGTTTCAGTGCCAAATTTCCCAGTGTCATTCTGGTCACTTGCATAAAAATGGTTTCGAGATGGAAACTGTTCTAATCCGAAGCAGACTTTCTAATGTTTTTCTTTTTTACGTGTTGTAAATTTATTAGTACATAATTTCATACCATAATTTTGAGAACATAACACTGAAGCATGTGTTAATTAATGATGAATTTGTTAAGAATTCACACTGAAATTACATTAATCTTACCCAATAAACAACAAAATTATAAGGACTTTTGATATTAATTGGACAAAATAATTCTAAAACATTGCTTCTTGATCAGGTATTTTCATATAATCTTCAGTTAGATTTAACACATTCAGTTTAAAGATTTATCTTTTAACAAGTTTGCATAGAAAATAATGTAGAATTAAAATTTCTGTATTTGTTCCTTGCAAAATTCTAGAGCTAGATGATATGATGTGATAAAAGATCTATAAAGATCTTTTTATTTTTGTGATGTTTGTATGGGATTTCTTAAAGTTTTATTATAATGCCAGAATATGTATGACTATTCTTATTAGCAGAGAAAATATCATAATGGGAATCTTACTGAAGGTTGTGGAAAAGATCTAAAAGATATTGGAATATTTAAAACATCAACTCTGTGGAGCAAAATATACTTCACATTAATATATTGTTTTTCTTTTCCTACACTTCCCTTTGCTGTGATTACTGAGCAGCTTCATATTAGATGATTAACCAGCGATTTAACCAAATATCTAGGTTTGCAGGTCCAAAAGTAAGCACTGTTTTTGTGCTCTTACCCCTTTCAGAAACCGCTTGTATCATTAYTTTTCTTGTCCCTTATGTCAGTATGTCTTGGGGGGACCAATACTGAAATGTGAAAAGATGCTGCCTAAGGACTTTAACAGCTATCAACAGAAACACTGCAACCATAATATAAAATTATGCACGTTTGACTTTATCAGGTCCTAGAAGAATATTTAAGAATTGTGAAGCTTTCATAGTAATTGTAATATTTTAAAATATACTGCTTGTTGTAATGTCTCGCTGGTTTCATCACGTACATGTGGGAGAAATCATTCAAAAAATAGCTGTCTTGTAAAGAAAAAAAAAATGGAAAGGGGTGCCTTCACTTCTGAAAAGCTGCAAGATTAAGTGAGAGTAAAATGAGCAGTACTTGAACAAAGACATCTGTGCAATGCCCTTAATACTACACAAGTGTGTAGTCCTGATTGAAATTCTCTTCCTCAGCAGAATATCTTTTAAATTCATAATTATAAGATATTAAGGAAGCATTTATGAAAAKAAATTAATACTTCGACTTTTAGTGAATACCGTAATCTAACACATATGGCAAAAAAAGTTTTTTCTCATATCTATGTTCTGTATTATGATTTCTAGACTCTGAAGAGAAACTCTTCCTGCTCTTTCAACACCAGAAGAATTAAAAGGATTGAATTGCTACAAAATTATACTATTGTTCCCACATATAAACATTTTGAAAGGATAATGAAACTTTCATTTTCAGGAAAAAATATTATATCATATGAATCTTTTCCTATTACTATGCTAGGATTGTGCTATGCAAAAGTCATGTATCTTATGCTGTGCACTATAAAACAAAATTAATTTTTTCTCCTCATGCAGCTTTGTCATTGTCTCAAAGACCCTAATTAGACAGTCAATGACAGCTTCTCATTAAAGACAATTTTCTGGAATGGAAGATTCAAGATGGGACTTTCTCAGTTGTCTCATTGTTTTGGTCATATTTTTTTGAGGGGAATTCAGACCTGCCTCAATTGCTATTTCATATCCTAGATTTTCATGACTGACTGCACACTGAATAATTATGGTTTAAGAACATAGTTTTCCTGTGTTTGAGCTCTGGAAATAGTGAGTATGAATTCTTACACTATTCTTTCATTATAATTCTGTGGATTCTGCATTTCCTAGTAGCAGTATCATAATATATTGTTTGAAATAATAAAAAAAATAAATCAGAATCTCATTTTGAATACTGTGACTTTCCAAACATAGAGTTTTGACTGGAAAAATATTGTGATAGAGAACACATATTCATAGAATCTGAATATCTTGTCTAAAATTCTTTTCTTGATCTTAAGTGATATTCAATTGTTAGCAGACAAGAAATTTTGTTTTTTTCTTTTCTTCAGAATATTAATTTCAGATTARTATGTATTTCTGTTAGACACTGATAAAACATTGACTTAATTACATTCTTAGCTCTGAACTCCAATATCAAGTATAAGTTTTAAGCTCAGAAAATTTTAAGTCACAGAAAATAGCATATGGAACTTCATCTGGGGAGTTTAAAGCATTTCAAACAATGCAGCCTAAATCACATTTTTGTCACACATTTTCTGTCAGTTGTGCCACAAAATATTCTCAGAGAAAAAAAAGGAAACAGATTMAAATATATTGCCTGAAGCTGGCTGGAGGACAGCAGAAGAGTCTGGAACTGTTGCAATTTATAATACAGTATAACAAGAAGAGAAGATAYGGTTAGATGTTTTACTGAAAAGTTCTGAGCTATTGCTTTTGGCAATGGGGTATCTCATTACAAGTACCTTAAAAAACCCCCTAGTGTTGTGAAGGGGTAAATGATGTTTCTCTAATGGGAGGTAAAAATAATCAGAAAATAAATTTCTGATTTTCCTTTTTTTTTTTTTTTTTTTTTTTTTTTTTTTTTTTTTTTTTTTTTTAAAGTTTTTAGAGGGGATAAAAGATATGAACTCTAACATTATAAAAGAAGCAGAAGTTCAACCACAGGTATTCCCACTGGACATCACTTCAAAACAGGATATTTTTTCTAGAAGAAAGTAGATGTTTGTGATTCCTAATTTTCTTTGAGTGCTTTTGAAATCTTAAATATTGATAGACTGTGGGGTTCTTGCTGCCTCAATAGGAATGGAAACTTTTATTTTCTGGTAATGAGCATCAATAGACAAAGAATACTCACAGTATTATATCTGGGTCCACTGACAATCCTTCCTGTGCTGTCTTATCCTTTGTTTGAATATTTTCTCCTACCCAGGTATTTTCTTATGTCGTTACTGGTTTTCYATCTAAGGCTCCCTGCTCTGTACTAAGCTTCTACAGAAGCTGTCATTCATTTCCTCCAGCCAAGTTCATGAAAATACCTAAAGACCACATTGTCTCCTGATGTGTAAAGGATATGGAAAATTCATTTACCTCTTTTAGTCTGTCCATGCCACAATTATTATGGGGCAATGATGAGAATTATTTTTGTACCACTTCCATGCTATCCAGGTGCCATAATTATGTAGAGTCAATGGGAGCAAGGTAAAGCAGGGAAAGATAAAATAAAAAAGGGAGATAATTTAGTAAATTAATCACTCAGTATGGAGTAGGGAGATTCCTTTTTACCTCTGTCACAATTTCACTGAGCAAGGCTGTCAAAGTACTGCAGATGTCATAGCATACTTCACTTTATGTTACAAATACTAATACCTCTTCCTATCTTTTTTTTTTTATTATTATTATTCTTTCTTGTCAGTTTAGGCACAGTATTTAGCTATTTTAACATATTATCTTGATAATATCAAAAGAAATCCATTTTGATAACATCAAAAGAAAATGCATTCAAAACTCTTAACAAATTATACAGCTGTTTTCATTTTCTTGGCATTGATATCAGTGATTCCTCATTGATATTTCTTCAAAATCAATGAAGAATACTTTATAAGAGGTGAGTTTCTTTTAAAGAGTTACCAGGAAGGAGAGCTAGAAAATGCTTTCCATTCATGACATACTTCATAAACAATTTTTTCAAAAGTACTATTGAATATCAATCCTGAATAGATATATTTGGTAAATAACAGTAATAAACCTAACAGCAGATGGTGAATTTTCACATCCCTTTATCTACATATCATCAAACCTATAAATTCCTCTGTGGGTCTTGGGCACCCTGAGGTAGGGGTTGTAACCATAACTCTTATTTCTACTCCTTGGAGMAATTCTAGTTTGGGCAGGGTCAGGTACATGTACCTTGTCAGGTTCTGTATTGTTTACTGGAATTCCATTAGCTAAGCCTTCATTCCCAAAGGTTTTAATTTCAGAACAATGTTTCATTAACTTTACTTTTTTCCTCATAATGCTTTAAGATATCTCATTTTGCAATTTTGGCTGTGCTGTAAAGAATTATTTTATGTTTGTAAAGATGGAGCTAAATCATGTAGAGGAAGTTAATTAGAAATCTAGATTTTAATTTTTTTTCCCTACATTTGGCTGTTGATTCACTTTTGAGAAGTCTTTGTTCCCTGAAATTCTTCAAAATAGATGTGAACCACTTAAAAGATGGGAAATATCAGATCTTCGTGTAAATAAGCATTCAGTTGGATTTGAAGAAAAACATACTTCAAATTTGTTGAAAAGTGAGAAATTTTATACTGGTATATGTATTGATCTGGAGTAGGAAAATTCCTGTCCCATTCCTATTACCATTTGAATTATGTGGCAGACTGAGGACCTTATTGGGTAAATGTTTTATGCTTTTCACAACTGCTAGTTTCAGAGCTCTGAATGAAGATGCAAATTTATATCTGATATCTTATGAGAATAAATGCTTTATATTTAGTCTTACCATGCAGTGGTAGAGGACAAAATCACCTTTTTGATAGTTTCAGTTACAGGTGCAGATTACTACTAATAACCAAAAAAAAAAAAAAAAAAAAAAAAAAAAAGAAAAAAAAAAAAAAAAAAAAAAAAAAAAAAAAAAAAAAAAAAAAAGGAAAAACAGCTACTACAGTTTAGGTAGCTGGAATATAAAAGATGAAAATTCAGTCTTATGTGTTCTTCTATAAACTCTTTTCATATTAAGATAAACTCATTATTACTTCTTGATGTGAATTCATAGGATGTTCAGAAGAATAATTCTTTACTGCAACTGTATTAGAGAACAAAAAGCTAAATATCCTTCATTTGTTTTCTTCTTTCAAAGGTCTGTGTCTGAAAAAACATGTACAAAAATGTCCGGAACAATGTCTTACATCATTATTCTATCTATTAAGCAATAAGTCCAGTAACCAGCAGAGTGGAAAATAGAACTAATTCATTCTAAAGATAGTATTTCCATAAGGCAGAAAAGACCATGTAAAGCATCACTGCAATTAAAGAGCATCCAKCTTTCTTTGTCTTCCATTCCAGTGAGAAAGCTTTACTGGTACTTCTCCTTTAATATACTTAATACCCTATTGCAACATCAACATCAGGACATAAACTCCATTTTATACAGAAAGAAATCTTAAGAAGTATTTTAAACAGTTCTGCCTTCAGGGTGAATCCAAGTTGCTATAATCCTTTTATTGATGTGAACAATGACACTTTGCTGTTCAAAAGTGAAGGAGGAGAAAAWCGCTCTTCAGAACCATTCCTTCACGTTTAATATCACCATCATAATATAAAAAAATATATAGTAAAAGAAATTACACTCTCTCAGAAGGACCAAACTGCAGAAAAAACAAAACAAAAAAACAAAAACAAAAAGAAAAAAACAAAAAAAAACAAAACTAAAAAACTATAGAAGGTGCATAGTTCTGCATTCATTGTGTAAATTTTACATGAATAGAAAGGTTTTTTTCATACTCGCCTTTGCATTCTGCTGGTAGTTTGAGCCTGATGGGAGGGAGTCTTGTTTATATAGAAGACCTTGTTTCCCTTAAGGGTAACGTGAGTCTGAAAACTGAATTGTTGATTAAATGGTTTGGTTCTCATTAATAATAAGTTCAGAAAACAAACTTTTATGCAATAGTGTGGCAATAAAAGTTTAATAAGAATATATTAAAAATATTTTACAAATTACCAATGATAATGTGCTAATAAACCCCCAATTCCTTCTGATGTTTCACCACAGACTTATTTCAGAGTAATTCGATAACTGTCATGTCAGTSAATTCCAATTAGAGAAGCACAAAGACATTTAAGAGAAACACAATTCTAATAAATAGAAGTATCCTGGTTGTCTAAAGCAATGTCTCTAGGTTATCACTTTATCCCCTTCTTAGAGCCGTCTAGTCTAGATAGAGATATAAAGTGCTTTTTGTGAAAAATACTTATATTTTTGAATGACTTTTCATGGCCAATTTTGTTATCTTTGTCAAAATAAGAARCTCTTATTTTTGATCTGTTAATTAGGGACCTAGAACAATAAGAAAGAGCAAAACATTTGTGTTATGTCAGATGGCTGTAAGTTTCATAAAATATGTTTATGCTGTGRGTTTTCTAAAATGTGAAGAGTCAGGGGGAGAGGAGGGTCAGGCACTGATCTCTGCTCTGTGATCAGTGATAGAGCCTGAGGGAATGGCGTGAAGTTATGTCAGGGGAGGTTTAGGCTGGAAATCAGGAAAAGGTTCTTCCGCAAAAGGGTGTTTGGGCACTGGAACAGCTCCCGAGGGAAGTGGTCACAGCACCAAACCTGACAGAGTTCAAGGAACATTTGGACTATGCTGTCAGGCACAGGGTGTGACTTTGAGGGGGGAATCCTGTACATGGCCAGGAGCTGGACTTGATGATCCTTGTGGGTCTCTTCCAATTCAGCTGATTCTGTCATTCAGTGTAGAAAAAAAGATTCTAATTTCTAAGCACAGGCAAGCTGTAATTATATACATGATAAAACCATCTAATGTACAGCTAATTTAGACTGTGGGGAAAGAAGGGAGGAGTTAACTTTCATTTTGGAAGAGATTTTTTTTTTAAATTTTATTTTTGTTTTTGACAATTTAAATGTGCCTTTTCTGGAGTACTTCATTTATTTACTTGCAATGCCTTTATGGTATTGGTCTAAACCATGACTGAAAGAGATTGGTCTCTTGTAAAGCTGGAAAAACCACAGGAAAAAAAAAAGTGCTCTTGGAAGGTCTTAGAAATTACAAAGATGAGCTAACTTTTGTGAATTTAAATTCGTGATGGGGAGATACTCATCCAGCAATAGCATGTTAATAAAATTGGTGATAGRACATGTAGCATTAATTAAACAGAAAGTGTCTGAAATGAGAGAAGTGTCAAGGCTCCCAACAAGTGCAGTAGCACAGAGCTCTGTGAGAATGTCAACTGCTTTAACAGAGTTCTTGAGGTCATGATGTCTGACTCAGTTGTTGGCTGCCCTCAGTGCTGCAGCATGCAGTCTTTTGTAAGTTCTATAGTTTCATCTTTATCTTTTGTATTTTATATTCTMTAAACCCCAAATAATGTACAGATACTGGATAAGTGTTTTAATTACTTTTTAATTTAAAATCAGAGACATAAATCCCTATAGCAATCAGGTTATAGAAATAACTTAAAGTCAATTAAAAGAACACATGCTTTGAACTTCTGTATAATACCATTTTTACTTCATGTAATTAGACTTACTTTTGTTCTTCTGTTATCAAAATTAATTTGTAAGTCCTCAAGGGTATTGATATATCCTGTTCCAGAAAAAAAAAAAAAAAAATACGGCATTTGACTGCCAAATGAATTCTTTAAAGAGGCTAATAATATGTTGGCAACATGGGTTAAAATACAGATACTTCAGGCAAGTTTTTTTTACAGTATTCATTTTGTAAATATGCACAATTGTAATGAACACAAAATAAGATACATGTGTTTTTGTTTTTTTTTAGTGCATCACCACAGATCAAAATATTTCACATTTAAACAAAATATTTTTGTCTTTACAGATTATTTTTCCCAAAAGATTTATGTACACCAACCTAYAGCTCATGTTGATTAATAGAGCATTATAGATAAGCTTTATATGTCCATGACAGAGTTTAAGACAGAGCTGTCCTTCAGMTTCATAAATTGAAGACATCAGCTTGGACTGTATATCTCAACTGCCAATTTGGCATTAGAGGTATTGCCAGGGTAGCACCTGTGATCCAAAGCTATTGGAATGACTTGGGCAGTTTTCACAGCAATGCTAGTGTGCAGTTCAGTGACCAAAATTAATAGGTTATCTTGAGCTAAGCAAAAGGGTTCAAAAAATTTTTTTTTCTTTTATTATTGTCTTGGGATTGTTCATTTCACATGGTACGTATGAGAAATGGCATTTTGACTAATCTATGAAAGAATTTGTTGTTACAGGAATTGCATTTATCCAAGGGGCTGGTTTAGTAAACAATGAGATTCTCTACATAAAGTGTGGCAGTGGTCCAGAAAGGGGAGTTTAAGTCTATGTATCATTTTCTCTATCCATCTAAACTGCAAGCACCAGAAATATACTTTCATATACAAGTGTCACTGGAACTTTTTCCATGAGCTCTTGTTGATACTTGAAAAGTGCAAGAAAAAAAAAAAAAAAATCAGTGATAGTAAATACAAAGTTGTTACAAGTTTTCAGGTGCTGTAGATTACAGATTCATCTTTTTCAGATCTTTTCACTAGCACATTGATATATTCTAGTCCCAAATGTTTATCACTCTTTAATTGTATGTCAAAATTGGCACTGATTTTTTTTTTCTCCAATCTCAAACTAAATCAGTACACTGAGAAGTACCATGTGCTTTTATGTCTTTTGCTGTTAACTGCAGATGTTCTTCCAAAGTTATTTAAAAGGAAGAACCGAGTGTGATGAAAAGTGAATGACATCTCGATGAATATTATTATCTTAAGCAAAATAAGTCTAAATTTTAGAAAATAATTTAATCAAAGATTTTTTTTAAAATAAAAAGTCTACAACCTTATAACAAAATAAAATGTTATAAATTTGTGTGTGTGATTCTGTGTCTGTTTCAACAGCTATTTTTCTGCTGAAATTTAGATCATTATGTAGTGAACAGCTTAAAAGCCTACAAAAAGAGCAATATCATTCTAGACAGAATTTACAGATGGCTAGTCATCTTAYAAGAAATTTTTGTTTCTTTGTTTTTCTCTTTTGAGTATTTGTTTTTCTTTTTTAGTAATTTTTTAACCTTTTTTTATGAAACACTTTTCAAAAAGACTGGTTTTTCTCTTTTGAGTATTTGTTTTTCTTTTTTAGTAATTTTTTAACCTTTTTTTATGAAACACTTTTCAAAAAGACTGG
>NW_026623464.1:44884-62311 GCF_030028575.1 Malurus melanocephalus
TTTTTTTTTTTTTTTTCACCTTATAAGTCCAGTTTTACTGTAGAGGTTAGCTTTTATATTAACTATCCTTTCCTAGACAGCTTTTTGTTCAGATCRAATCATGAATTTGGGATCTATATACTCATGCTCATCATAAAAGGCAAGTCTTAAAATCCTCTCTTAATAGAAAATATRAAGTGCAAGCCATTTGAAATAGAAAACATCAAGTCCAGTCCCCAAAATATAAATTCACAACCCATGTCTGTGAAAAGCTGTGCATTTTTTTCACTTGCACTGTCCTCACCCCCTGTCTATGTCAGGTCTTCTACCAACAGTTAAACAAAAACCCCAGTGGAAAAACAGATGCAGCATCACTCACTGTACAGGGTAGCAAAGTATCACATGGTATAGAACTTCAAAGGGTCTTACMGTACAGGATCTGGAAAGCAGGTTGGCTTTCGAGAATAATAATGAGAAAAAAATCAAAGCTGATGCTGAGATGCGTATATACTGATAGAGAAGTTTTGTATGTATATGAAAATCCTAATTAAAGTGAAACCTGTGGATGCATGCCAAATTAGCTACACCTATGAAATTAAAACATACGTGAGAAGACTTAGTTTATATAAAAATAGAACTGTGGGAGCAAATGTAACGCCCTTTTTCAGTACATTAAACATCTTAAACCGCACTCCCAAAAATTCCTGCTCTCTTCACTTGTAGTGCTCCTGAAAGCKAAGGGTGTCATTTTTTTGTATGTGMATACACCAGAGAGGTAATAGAATTGTCTGGATGCAATTCCTAGAGCCATGGAATCTAGGAAGACTATGCTTGAGCAGAGAGGTTGGACCAGACAACCCCAGCTGTGCTCTCATGCAACCTTAAACATTATGTGATTTTGTGTTTCTACATATTGCCAGCCCAATTTTGAGCCATTCAAAAGATGCAGGTGTTCACCCTCTGTGGGCTAAGAGAGGTAAGTAGTGATTTCTGAGTGGAAAATGTAGGCAGTGTGAGTCACTGTTCAACACTAAAAAGTCTAAAGAACTTTGAATGTCTACTTTTCTTCAGCAGACTCACATTTCAACTTGTCTAGATCAATAAGGATCAAAAAATTCAGTATGTGTGAATCCTCTGTGCACTGAATACTTCCTGTGGTTCTGAAAGCTGTGCATACTTTAGAGTTGTAGATCCTCTCTTTTGGTATGCAGAGAAAATCTTAAAAGATTGAAAACACTAACAAAAGAAGTTTTTGTGGAATTTGTTAAAATTCATCAGAACAATCAGATTTTTCCTTTAACTTTCACATGTATTTATATATGAATAGGGAATTAAACTTTTTATCTTAAATTATAGAGAACTCTAAAGGACGCATTTAAACTTTCAGAAACTAGCGTGAATGCCTGAGGATTCAAAGAATCTCTTTCTAAACATTTCATTCCCATTATTAATATGATCACCAAATAATTGTACTAATTGTCATGCCCACTAAGTATTTTAAGTATTCTCATTGYAAACTCTGTATTTTTGTAGGCTTCTGTGTAACATGAAAAACTAGCAGCTCAATTTTACTTCTTCTCAAACAAAATAATTAAGAAGGGCACCAAAGAAATGTGTGATCTGCAGACACTTTCATGACTTTAACTCTTGTAATGTTCTTCATGCAACAAGACTAAATAATTATTTGAGAATATAATTAGTACRTTTTTCAAATGTCTCCTGTTGTTGTGTAAAATAGGAGTGTACAGTTCATTTCAGAGAAGATGTGATGACCTGGCCTTTTCTTAAACTAAAGCATCTGCCTCTACTCAGAATTCATAAATCCAATATCCATCACTACGCAGGAAACAACTTCTTCTTTCCCATACCAAACAACCACGAGAGATGTGAACTATGGACTTTCTTCTTATCACATTTCAGAGAATATTGCAATCACACAACATGCAATTTTCCCATTGAATTTTTTTTTATATTGATATAAACCTTCATGTTTTATCCATAAGGATTACCACWACTATGTCAACAGAGAGATAGATGAAGCTATTTTATTTGTATACTTAATTGGAATTGTTTTTAAGAGGGAAAGAAAGTGTAAGAGTGAAGGTACATAGGAGAAGGCATATAGTATGACAAAAAACCCAAGCTACTTCTATTCTTTGAATTTTTATTTTGTTTTCCTGAACAGCTGGTAGTTAACACAAAAAAACTGAAACACTAATTATCTCAGGTACAAGAGGCACCTGGGTAGTCTTMCTGATCACTAGACTGGAGAGCTGTGATAATCCACACAATGTTATTGGTTCTGTTAGTCTGTATTTATGTAAGAAAAGGCTGATTTTTTTACTGCCAATCCCTGCTCCTAGCAATATCCTCTTGTAGAGCACACCATTTAGGAGTGCAAAGAGAGTTACCAGAGAAGAGTGGGAAGCCTGCATGATTTCAGGCAAAGAAAATAATGGAGTCCTCGTTTTCTACCTCTAAAAACTCTTGTGGTCTGTTTTTACAGGAAACCTGATCTTCTACATCTGTTCAGAACACACCAGATTGCCTCAAGCAACCCTGGCTGATGAATAACTATTCTATTCATTTTAACTGGATTTATAGAAGAGACAGGWGCAAAACTCTGAACATTAAGGAATGTCTGTGCGTGTTCAGAATAACAATGTCTTGGGCGCCTGGGAATCTCTGGACATTACATGTGTCTGTAAACAGATAAAACAGCRTGCAGAATGAGAATGGATTCATTTTATGCTGTGCAAAGGCCTCTCAACATTTGCAGCCAACTACTCAGCATTTGTGTGGCAAGAAACACCCAGGGCATACTGTTTAGCAAATGGGGGGCTGAGCTCCTTCCATTCCTGATGTTCTCAAATGCAGCCACAGGGGCTACATGTGAGGAGGTGGATCTGGAGCTGAAGCAGAGCTTTAGCAGCTCCAGAACTTTCAATGCAAAGCCTTAGGGGCAGCACCTCTGATGCACTTCTCAGCTAAGGGCCCTTAGAAATCTTAACAACATTATGCACACAAAATTAGCCAGGTAGGGCCTTTTTGTCTTTTATTCTGTGAGATTGAATTACCTTTTGATGGAATAGTGGGTGTAAGTCAGTCCAAAATTAGTGCAATAATCAGTTTTATGCAGTGAATGAGAGAACACTGATGAAGTTTTAATGTCAATAATTCAAATTCACATCTGGATTAGAAATTTTTTGAACTATTTTGCGCTGAAGATTTGTCAGACTTCTTGTTAGACTAGACATAGATAATACAGTATGACAGAGATAATCACAAAAATATGAATAGATATGAAATTGAATCGGGTGTTTGTGATTTTTTGGTTGGTTAGAACTTTTTGGACTTTTTTATTTTTTTTAGTACAAATGTTTTTAAAAGGTTATAAAAGACTAGTCTTCCATTCTTTGAAGTTGGTGAAAAAATTTTTAAATGGTAGCTATGTTTTTTAGAAATATTTTGTGTCTGTGATGCTCTAATTATAAGTGATGGTGGTTTTTCATTTCTTGGCTAGAATATTTTCTAGTTTTATTAGCTCCATTTTTGTATCTGGAACTCCCCACCTCTCCCACATTCTTATAAGGTTCCTGGAAAGGGATGCTTGSCTTAATCAAAGATCAAAGAAGAACCTATGATCTTTTTCCAGTTAGTTTTGACTAATGAGAATATTCCAGTAACAGGATCCAGAAACTGTTGAGGGGTTTCTATACCCRACTTAATGGCTTAGTTCTTTCAACTGCTTGGTTTTTTTTTTCCCCTATGTTATTGCAAAGCATACATAATTAAATCATTCTTTCTTCCTAGGTGCCTAATATCAAAGAAGATGGCTGGAGCTTTTTTAATGCAAATTGCATTAATTACTGCGCTTTGATAAATATCTGAGCCAGCAGATAAACTTAATTAATTTATATGTATTTCCTTTGTTCTGCACTATGAACAAATTTGGTTCCTACATTTACCACTCCCAAAGTAAAGGCTTTCCACCAATTCTTGTTCNTATTTAAGTGTCTTAAATAATCTTAATATATTTAATTATTAGAGATTCATTCTCCATTTTCCAAAAGACAAATGAGCATCTGAATTACACAGCTAGAACTAATAGTTTTACTTGCATAGCATTTAAATTGTTTTTAAGATCAGTGAAAATATTAACCAGTTCTAACTAATATTTAAACATTAAAAGCACCAGTTTGATTAGATTATTAAATATTATCTATAAGTAATTAATGCTAACAGATAATATAGCGATTAAAAGAAGCTGGGAAAACAATAGAAAATACAGTGTTCATATGCTTGATACCTTTGAATTTTGTTATATTTATTTAATTATTCCATAGTTTATTTAGCTAAACTCAGGAAGAAACCTAAGGTTCAATTTATGTAAATTACTCCATTGTTCAGAAATACAAAAGGGATGAGCACACTGGAGCAATTCTGCTTAATGGTGCTTCAAGGAGTTTTTGGAGGAAATTAGCAAAAAAAGAGTAATGACCCTATATGAAGTATGAATGGGCATGCAATGATCATGACATATTACTGAAGGGAAAGTTTGGATCCATTTGTAGTCTGGATTTTATTGTGTAATTAGGGCTGTGGCTGAGCTGTTCTTTTGAGGTTGATAGACTCTTCTATGTCCTTGACATCAAAGTGAGTTGGTTGAGTTSGTTCAAAAATTGTTCTTGAAGAAACAAAAGTTGTAGGGAGGAAGAGCCATACAGTTATACTTTTATATTTATTGCACTTAAATGACATGAGCAATACATACCTATATTTTCACCACACAGAGCACCATTGGACCAGGATGTATACCTGAATATTAATGCAAAAAATCTCATTGTATCAGAAGAGTTTCTGAATATTCTTTCCATTAAAATATTAATATAAGTACCCAGTAACTGCAAATGTGTCAACAGGTCAAAAGTTTCTCCTTTCACTATAGACTTTTGCATTTACTTCAGCCAACAAGTTCCAAAACTCTGATCCTGTGTGACGGAGTTAATTCATCGATTCTTATAATAAATTTTGTATTTAAATTATGGATAAGCTTTTAGTTCTTAATTTACTTGTTATGCATTACAGTCAAAGTACATGGCTACATATGTAGCAGTTGTCACAGTTTATGTGTGTGTTCTGTGTAAAGACTGCATATGCATTTAACCTTTTGCTAGGTTATGAGTTATAAGAAAAAGAAGAGGCTGGAAACTTTTCTCTCTCAAACTTTCCAAGAGTGTTGTCTCTAAACCAATATTACTAAATGTTGTAACTTTTTACCTCAGTCAGTCACTTCTGTTCTTATTACCAAGGGCAATGCAAAAAACAAACAACAAAAAAAACAGAGAATACACAAAAAAAAAAAAAAAAAAAAAAAGAAACAAACAAAAAAATCCTTAAACAAGTAAATGAGACAGCAGCAAAGTTTTCCTTTGTAATAGATTTTTTTGGTCTTCAATATCTTGTAATTTAAAAATATAGAGGTGATTAAATAATCTGAGGTTCATTATTGTTAATGACTGATTGCTATTCAGATCAKAGCTAAAACACATATATAACTGCGCACAAGGACTTGTTTCAAATAGGTATATAGGAATATGTTTATCTGGAATGAGCTTGTTATATGAAAGGAGAATAGGAGTTGTTATTTACATTCTCTTAGAGAAAGGTTCCTTTGTTTTTGGTTTTTTTTTTTTTTTTTTGTTTGTTTTTTTTTTTTTTTTTTTTTTTTTTTTTTTTGTTTGTTTGTTTTGTTTTTGTTCTTTATTTTTCTTTTCTTCTTTGGACTGAATGAATTATTAGAGATCTCTATCATTCGCCTTTATCTCCTGGAAAATTACATACAGCTTTCTTTGTTGAAGTCCACTGATGCTAGAACTGGTTTTCTTGAGGTTTGATCTGTCCTGAAAATAGTATGTATTTTGTTCTATATTTTGTTTAGGCATAAAGTGTCTTTGGAAGTTGTTCTATTGTCTCAGTTGTTTTGAATTTGGTATTGTGAATAAGCTACTCTAAAGAAAATGAATTGAGATTATGGCTACTAAATTTAGAAATTAAAAGATTGCGGTTTATGTAAATGTATGTATGTGAACAAAATGTTTATCAGGAGCTCTATTAATTGTAGGTGAGCCATGTATATGCTGGTGTATAATTTTTAAAGCTATTGATACTCTGCATTTGTATTGTATCTCTTTGAGTGACAAACTCATTTGGTCCTTTCAAAAGCTTCAAAAATGTGTACCAGAGTGCATGAATAATAATAATAATAATAATAAAAWTTTTTAAAAGCCACAGAACTACCTCTCATTCAACTAAAAAACAAAAGGTCTGTTTTTCTATTCTTGTTAACATTCTAATTAAAATAATATATAGCTAGTGAACATATTTAAGTAGCTTCACCTGAATTATTTTGTTCCTTTTWATTTCTTCCACTAGTGAATGTACATCAGGTTGGATCAGAGCTGGTGACTGGAATGTCTACACAGGAACAGATAATTTAYAATTACAGTTTCTACTAGAATGGAGTAAGTACTTAAGATACTACAGCAGATTTTGGAACAGGAGATTGACTTTCCCTCCCACAKGAATATTCCAACAAGTGGCTAAAAAATAATTCCTATTCCCAAACTTTGGCTTAATAAATGTGTAATTATTTTTTACTTAATGATATGGTTTCAACAAGCCAATGAGGGTRTCTAGCACAGTGATGTATCAGTTACTGTGCTTAACATAGTTTTAATTTACCTCAGATCAAAGAGAGGAAATAACTAAACTTGCTGACCACATGTCCTGAGCCATTGGGTCTATGTGCCCGCTCAGAGATGTAGGAGGTGCTTTCTCTGTGAGGGCTAAGAATAATGTTAAATAGTCACAGGCTTGGACAGGGTGCTTGGATCTTCTCACACTGAGAACTAAGTGATTGCAAGGACTTTCAAAGACAGAGCTGTAAGCTGCAGGAAAACTGTAATACAAAGAGTTTGATCAAGGATAAAAGGTGAGATTTTGGATCAGCGCTAGGAAATTATTTAATTAGGACATATGCAGACCAGACAAAGACACGAACATCCTTKATTGGCCTCGATATCTGATTATGCCTGAACAAATATGTACTTTTTGTTTTGGTCAGGTTTTTTAGTGKTTTTTTTATTATTTGTTTTGACGTTTGATATTGTTTTATTTTATATATTTTATGCTATTTTCATTTTCCTTTTCTTATTCTTTTATGATTTTTTAATCTGATTTGTTTATTTAGGGTAAATTACCACGAAGGACAGTATTTTAAAAAGTCGCTATATAAAAAACTACAATAGATTTATCACAGACATGACTGACTGTTACTATGCTATCCTTTATGTGCTAAATGGACACTGCTCTACTAAGGATTTAAAATACAAGTTTAGCCACATTACAGAAGCAGACCTGCATTTCAGCATCTTACCATTGTAATGCTTATGCTCTGCAAAGGGCCTTTTTGTTGAAAATAYCTTGTAAGAGAAAAATGAGGATAGCAGGTGAAAGTTTCAAGGTGACTGTGGCATTTAAGAATTTAAAGTCAGAGAGCTGTCATTCCTGCTTAAATGCCTTATCTAAGTCTGATCAACTCTTTATGTTTGGGGCATGTTCATCCCTCAAGCAAAGTCAGAAGATGTAGATGAACTTAATTTTTTCATACTCAGCCAGTCGATCCTGATCAGCAACGCTGCTTCTAAAAWACATTCTTTTGATGTAAACTGGCTTCATTTTGTTGGAAGTTATTAAATTTAAAAACAAAAATCATTCCTATAAAAAGTAGCTGTAATATAAATATGAAATAAAGCATGTTGAAAAACTGGCTGTTGAAATATAAAAMATCCTCACAGATTTCCATTTTTAATTCACCCCAATCAGATAATTTTTCTTTCCTCTGTACAGTTTGTTTTGCTCTGTAAATCTCATGCAAAGTGTCTCCTCAGTTTCTCCTGCACTATATACTATGAAATTTCAATCTACAAGTCTCAAAAATATAACAAAAATCATGAAGAGTTTTAGAATAATATTAGGAGTATGCACTTGACATTGAAACATGCAATTGTATCAAACTACAAGAATAGATACAAGTACATTATCCTGTAATATAAGAATATGGAATGCCAAAGAAAAAAAAAAAAAGAGGGTAATATTCACTTTCAGCAGTGTATAATTTTTTTAAAGATTGATAGAAGATTGTACTCAAAAAGTACTGAAATCAGTAGGAAGCCAATATTAAATACTTCAATCTAATATTTCAATAAKTCATTGGCAAAATAGGATTTTTCATTTTTATGGTTTCTTGCACCTGCTGCTCTCTCTTGAATGTTAGTGATGGTATGAGTGGTTACTAAGGAAACAGAGATCCTTGGATTTAATTAAGACTTGTGAGGTAAAGCTCTTTAGGTTGTTTGACTGGGTTCTTTTTAAGAAAAAATAAACAAAAAACCTTTCAAAATAATGTAGCTCAAAATCAACCTGCACATATCTTGCTGTTGATAAAAGCTCCCAAACAGATTTGAAATAGCCTGTAGCACTTCTGTCTCATTTGTTTACTTAGCAATGAAAATAGCCACTTCTAATTTGTTCCTCATTCTGCACTCTCCTTTTAAAATGAAAATAATCTATACATAAAAGAGCATTTGAGGTCCATTTTGAGGTCCATTTAAAGTCCTCGTGTGTTGCAACTTCTACCACAGTAGGAAATAATACCCACTTGCAAGTCACTTTGRTAGCATTATTTCACATTTCACTGATAGCTCTGGTTCCATGATTTCATGTTGAATGTGTTTGCCATATTGAATAAACTTTCCAAGGGGACAATTATATGGCAGCAGAATTCTTATTTGTCAGAGATATCCATTTCCTCCTCTCCATGTAGGTAAAGGTTTATATGATGAAATAAATGTGGCCCAAATGAGTTCTCAGTARCTGTGGAGCTACTGAAAACTGCTTAAAGTATAAAGGTGACTGAAAAATCACAGACAAGGAATTTTAGGCAGGCATCTGTCCTGCCTAAAAAAAATCATTAATAGCATACTGGAAAACAGCATACTGGGAGAAACAAACTTCTTAAAGAGAAGATTTTAAAATTAATTAAGGGTTTTTGTTTTTTTTTATTTGGATGTAATATGCATGTCTCAGATATGCATCATCAGACAAGCTGGGAAATAAGTCGATTTTCCTGATATTTGGCCTTGTAGTCTTTCTTTTCAACACTGTTCTTCTTAGTTGTTAAAACTAACTTTTTAGATAATATAAAAAAAATATAATCAGAAAAAGGAAAGGGGTGTTAGACTTTTATTGTTTTTTGTTTGCTTGTTTCTTTGGAATGTGTGTGTGTGTGTGTATTCTTTAATTTTTTTCCCTGTATTTCTTCTTGATATTCCTCCTTTGTTATACCCTTCTCAACCCTACTCTTCCCAGGCTTGTACAGCTACATGAAATTTTCTTAGGCTAATCTTATGTTTCTTTAACCAGATGCTGTTTTTCCAATACCATGACTTCCTTTTTTTCCACCTTCCTTTGTATTTACAGCAAAGCTAACTCTGACCTGAACATCCTCTTCACTCTGATGTCTTAATCTCATTCCATGCAATAATGAGCATTAATATCTTAGGAAAACCCAGGAGTTCAGAAACATCACAAATAGTTCTATCCGAGGAACAGATAGGGAATCTGAAATGCTGACATGTTAAGATTCTGCATACTGTTTTCTGCTTTATCTTTTTTCTTTGATTTTTCCTACTTTGATTTTTCTTTGACTTKTACCAAACAAAAAAAGACACAAATGCAAACAAGGGATTTCTTRGGGAGGAAAAGAACAATAATATTGTTAATGTAGATCACTGTGTTGCTCAGATTAAGCTGGATTTGGATATTTATTTGCATCATCCATAGATCCATATACTCTACCATATCTACATATTTGAATGTAATTTGCCTTGTTACTTGGATTAATACACTGCTAGAGTTGGACTGTGTGTGACATCAGAAGCTTACACAKATACCATTTCAGATGACATTGATGCCCATTCCTCAAGGTATTTTGAAATAGTTGCTTTAGGATATAATGTCATTGCTATATGACAATATGCTGCTCAGAATGCAAGGAATATTGTATCAGTTCCATATAAATTGGATCTTTATTAAGACAGGATATTGGAAAGTAAAGAGAATATACCTACATAAATCCAGCATGATTTATGTATTTAATTTTATCTGAGGGTTTAATTTTGAATGAGGATTCTAAGGTAAATGCAAATGGTTAAGTTTAGGTATCCATTAACTTAGAGRTCTTCAGTCACACAAAACCAGAATCATTTAGGTTGGAAAAAACTTCTAAGATCATCTAATCCAACCCAACAGTGTCAAGTCCACCATTAAATCATGTCCCATCTAGTTGCACATGCTGATTTTGTTAGTGATTTGACAAAACCAATAAAAACAATGGGCCTTCTGGCATGCTGATCTAGTACTAATATTGAGGAATAAATTGTCCACAATAGTCACCATTAATGTTATACTGCGCAAGAAATTAATAATTTCTGACTCTATTCTGTCCAAGTTGCATCAAAAACATTATTAATATTTGAATAGTACCTTGACTTTATTAAATGTGTCATTAGACATATTGTTGTCACTGGTGGTGCAGCAGTCCTGACTTATACATTTATTTTGAGAAGTAAAGACAACTTTTGAAGTGGATGTAACTAAATTGTGGTTAGAAACGCARATTTWTTTTTTTTTTTMAGAGGTTAACTGGATTGTCTTGTACTGATAGTTTTAAAACTGTAATTCTGTTAGAAATTGCAATGCAGCTTCACATATGYAATATTCTTATTTTAAAAGTTATTAAAGAATTATTTAAAGCAAATCAAATGTCCTGGTTAGATGGACACATCRAAATTGCTACTAGAAATCTGGTATTTTCATTAAATTATTAGCACTYAGCACTTTTGTTATGATTTGTTATGATTTAGTTATGATGGAATATAGTTAGTCTTGTATGTATGGCTTTTGAGCTGATGAATGGATACTTCAGTGATGCCAAATACATAAACCTTAAAAACCACAAAAGACATATCTCTTAATTTAGATTAAATTGCTTTTATTTGTAACACAGTGCTATTCATTTTCTCTTTACATGCAGCTCTCAAAAATTTTTCCCAAACAACCAGAAATATGTTTCACTTGTAAAAGTTTTCTTGAAGGCCTCTATGATCACGCGCAATTTAAATGCACCTCCCTTTGAAAAGTAAAGGGTTAAAAATAAACAAACAAACAACCCAAAAATCATCAAACATTAAAAATAAATTGCAGTAGCTTTTGTTGTAAGTTGAAGGACAAAAAAAAAAATTCCCTCATGAATCTCTAAGATTGGCATAATGAAATATAAAGCTTCTTATATGATATAGTATTGCAAAGGTTTGTGCAACTTTTAAATGCTGCTTAAAGATTGTTAGTATGTAATTTATATTCTATTTAATGGCTGCACTGCAGTGCAAGTGGAAAGAAATATTATCTGCATATTATATGTAATGGCTTGTCAGGGATCATGATGCATGTACATATTTCAGTCCTGGCTACTCTTTATCAAAGATGGACTGCTCCATACATCTTTCAGAAGGGAAGTCTGTGAGATTCTTTAATATCTCGAGTAGGGCAAGACCTTGTCATGTAAATAATCCTGTAACACTCCATTCCAGATGCACAGCATAATTCAGTTTGCTTTGTAATAAAAGTCCATTCAAGATACTGGAGGAATAATCTAATTGCTCTCTTACTTGTARGCACAGCAATTACCTGGGTTGTAACCTTGATGATTACTATTTGTTGCTCTTTGAAAATGACTGTGACTGGGTAGCATTTCTCTTGCAATTAAAGGCAACCTATGGTTTAATAATCTTTCTTGTCGTCAAGCAGCAAATACTTCAGCAATTTCAAATGTTCAACAAGTCAGAGTAATGGAACTGATCTAAAATATTCCAGAATTTGGTGATAAATATCTCCTTTTCAAACTGGCATACTGTCACATGTGGGGTCCCCAGGTACTGATATTGGGCCCAGTACTGTTCAATGACTGTTCACCACAAGTCACTCTTTACACTGACTCCTGGATGGTGGCTAATGCCCTGTGGGGGTGGCTGCAGCAATGGAAGAAGAACAATTGGCTACGCAGGGGTAAACCCATCTGGGCAGCTGCMTTRTGGCAGGATATCGCTGCACGGGTAGAGAAGATAACTTTGAAGGTACGCCATGTHGATGCACATGTACCCAGAAGCCGTGCCACTGAGGACCATCAAAACAATGAACGGGTAGATAAAGCTGCCAAAATTGAGATGGCTCAGGTGGACCTAGATTGGGAAAGAAAGAGTGAGCTCTTCATAGCCCGATGGGGCCATGAAACATCAGGGCATTTTGGAAGAGAGGCAACTTACAGATGGGCTTGTGATCGAGGGGTGGACCTGACCATGGAGGCTATCAGCCAGGTTATACATGAATGTGAAACATGTGCTGCAATCAAGCGAGCCATGCGAGTGAAGCCTCTATGGAACAGAGGGCAGTGGCTGGGTTTCCAGTGTGGTGAGGCCTGGCAAGTTGATTACATTGGGCCTTTGCCACAAACACGCCAAGGCAAGTGTTGTATCCTCACCATGGTAGAGGCAACAACCAGCTGGTTGGAGACATACCCAGTAAACCATGCCATTGCCTGGAATATGACCTCAGGTCTTGAAAAACACATTTTATGGTGACATGGAACCCAAGAAAGAATTGAGTTGGAAAACGGGACTCATTTTTGAAATAATCTTATAAACGCCTGGGCAAAGAGACATGGCATCAAGTGGATATATCATATCCCCTATCATCCAAAGGCCTCTGGGAAAATTGAAAGATACAATGGGCTGCTAAAAACTATTCAAAGGGCATTAGGTAATGGCACATGGAAACAYTGGGATACAAACTTAGCAGAAGCCACTTGGCTGGTCAGCACAAGGGGATCTGCTAAATGCCCTGGTCCTGCCCAAACTAAGCCATTAGACACTGTGGAAGGAGACAWGGTCCCTGTATTGCACATAAGGAAGTGGTGAGGGGTCCAGCCCAGAGGACAGGATGATTGAGTGTACCCACATAAAGTTTGCTGATGATACCAACTGAGTGGGGAAGTRGGCACTTTGGAAGGGAGAGCTACTCTGCATAAAGATCTGGATAGGCTGAAAGGGTCTCATGAAATTGAGCATTGATGAAGTGTAAMGTCTCATGTCTGGGGAACATAACCCAGGAGTGCAGAACAGGCTGGGATTTACCCAGATGGGGACCTGGGGGTGCTGGTGGACAAGCTCAATGTGATGAGCAGTGTACTGCAGCTGAAGCAAAGAAAGCCAACAGGATGCTGGGCTGCATCAAAAAGGGCATTACCAGCAGTGATGTTTTTACATTTTTCATTCTCTCTCATGAAGTGAAATCTCAGGCTGTTAGCTTTTGTTTGTACTGGCATAATATACTACTGGACTTACTACATGTATGCAGTCAATGAATTGGAACACACATTTTAAAAAGAGGAAAAWAAGCTAGGAAGTGAGGCAGACAAGATGAGAGAGGAAGACAAGGTGAGAAAGGCAGAATCACACCAACATTTGGCACATCGAAAAATGARTGGCAAATACTGTTTGCCCACTTCACACAGGTACTGTACCACTGTAAAATTACAAAAGACTTGGACTAATAATTTCACATGTAAGCATGAATAATTCAGTAATTAGAATGAAATCTACCTGGCAGAATACAAATATCTGTTTCAAAGTAATGGAAGCAATCACAATACTTCAAGAAATATATTTGATAGATGATTATCCCATCTGGTTAGTTTTCAGGTGATTGTTCAGTAAGTTCATCATCAAAACTATCCATGGGATGATTCTGGTTTCAATTGCATTTTATCATTAAAGACTTGTATATTAATTGACTTCATATCAATCAGGAAAGGATTCAAAGCATGATTGGTATGACAATTAGAGCATGTGAAACATTATTGCTTGTCTTTTTCCTTATTAAGAGAAGAATTTAGTACATAGGGAACAAGAGTTTCATCMTTTACTCAACCTGAATTGCACTGGGCATCTGAAAATTATTATCAGCTTCTCTCCTTTTCTATGAGAACTTTAAAAAGTGCTTTTCTTGTCACAAAATGAGTCTCCTTGCAAAATTTGAAAACTAAGTATTTTTTGCAAAAACCTCCAATATCATTCCCTTCTTATCTTTTTTTAGGGTTGTTTTGCATACTTAGAGACTAAAATGTCTTAGTCATGGAAGTGGCATCCTAGCAATGTCTCTAGGGACAATGTAAATGGCATGTTTTATTTATGTTCAAGTACAGTACTCCTATCATAGTTTTTAAGGTGGAGATGTTATTTACATTTGCAGATGTGAAAATCTCCCATAGTCACATCATTTATTATTTTGCTTTGGCCAATTCTTTTTAATTCCATGAAAAGACAGGTAACCAGGTGGTCTAACACATTTTTTTTTTTTTTTTATATCTGGAGCAGAATACAATGGAACTTTAATATGTATATTGTTTATATATTTATCTTGCTAAAGGCCTTCCATTTCTGTTTTCAGTCTGTTTTTTCCAGCTGAAAGCTGTCACCTTCACATCCTGGTACTGTTCTGGGGTAGCTGATAAACCTTGGCCAGGAATTTCAAGTGACCCTATTGCTGTGCCTTGTGACCTTGCACTGGTGCAGTGTGATTCACTGTTATGATTAACCCAAGGAAAGGAAAGTTTTCAGTTTCTAAGACATCCTGTCTGCCCACAGTTTCCCTTCTGCATTGCTTTACCATTTCAGTTTGTCACAGTGCTCCTATCTTGTCCTTCACCATTCTATCTGTAGGCTTCTAGGTCATTGTTCCATACTAGAAAAAGAAAATAGATCATGAGAAAAAAATAGTAATTTTAATATCCAATATATATTAAACAATAATAAATATTTTTAAGGTCTAGCAACCACGTAGTACACAACAGTTGTATCTATTTAAACATCAGTCCCAGTTGTGCCATGAAACAAAGATCAATAGAGAAATTGAGTGTCAATAGGAGATATGAAGGAAAAAGTGCCAGGGTGTTTCTTGTTTGGATTGGATGTCATTCCAATTCCAATTCTCTTGCTGCAGAGGAGAGGAACTGCAGGAGAAGCTTCTTATTGGAAGGCCTTTGCTACTTCCCATATGACCTCTTCCTATCCCTTATTTTGCAAGATGACCTTGAAGTGAATACATCCCATCAACAGAGGAATGTGGAAATACAGCTTAGTGTGTATCAACCTTCATTCACTTTCCTTAATCAATGAGATTATTTGTATATTGATCTATAGAAGGTGGAATGAAATTAATGAAGTAGAAATATGAAACTGTSTCACTTCCTTAAAGGCTGCTGAAGCAGAAATAATAGAACTGGATATTTTCTTGTTTAAGCAATAACACTTACTCATTTCTAAAAGACCTCAGAAGACTGTGTTATTTAAATTTATGTCTAAGAAAAAACATGGTATTAAGGTTTTCAACTACGACTTTCAGTGAAGTGAAATGATCAAATTGGTACTGTTCTGAGAATACATATTGTAAGCAATATGTTTTGAAAATATTTTAGGTGCATAATGCTGTTACTGTGTGAGGTGAATGAACTACTTTTCACTATATAAGTATGTAATTAAAAAAAAATACGTGTTACATATTTCCTAATTCAGGAGATAATTATCATCACCATTTATCTCCACAGTGGTTTGCAAAGTCTAGATTGTTTCTCTTCAAGTTGTTTATATTGTGCATGCATTTTGTTCTTACCTCAGAGCCTCAATGTGGTTTTAAGGCACAGAATCCATGCAGAATCCACAGATGTACAGCCTTCCAGTTTTGTGTGATTCTGATACATAAATGAATTTTGTAGAGAGAATTTGGTATTTTATTTATACACATCTCATAACAGTAAATTTTTGTTTGCTCTTAAATTCTTGGTGTCTGAAACTTTCTAGACTTCAAGAGTAAACATTGTGCATTTGTATCCAAAGTGGTTTACAAGCATCTAATACATATTTTGAAAGTATTTCTTTGTGAAGTCTTTATCAGTATTAAATTCCTTTTTCGTAACATGATTTTAAGTACATGCACACCAACACTGACCTATGTATATAGATTTTTTCTCAAAAAAAAAACATAATTTGAAATTGGTTATGTGAGCAGCCATCTCCATAGTATGTGTGTTCTGGTAACTGAGAATTACATAGCAAAACAAGTCTTTTGGTGTAAAGATGCCTCACTTTCACCTCTTTTATATACTGTCTTCTATAACAAGAAGAAAAGTCAATATCGAATGTATTTTACAGAAAAAATTACAAAAAAGTACAAAATCAATCTTGTATTRAGTTTTCAGAAGATAATTATGTAGACTAAACCCTTTTTTCCCCCCTAAGCMATCACATTCCAGTGAAAATTAAAACTGCATTAAAGAGTTTTATGTCTACTTTGCAAATCAAATTTTTGCCTTCAAAGTCATTAYTAGATAGAATGCATGCAACAGACAGAACATCTATTTCTCTCTGAAATAATTTAATATTTCCTACATTTTCTCCTTCCTAATATTTTTCCTATTGCTGACATTAAAAGCCAACTGAATGGATTGTGAAAATTTTGTCTTGGTTTTGAAAATTTTCTGCTGTAATAAAATCACCCTGACTATGACAGTCATGACCATATTTATGCTACTTCTTGCTCTGTCCTGGAATAAAATGAAAATATTTTCCTTGAAGAGATGAATTCAAATTTAAGGACTCAAGCATAATCATCTATTATTCTTTCATAGGTTTAGAGAGTTCAAATTTGAACTCTGTAAGCAGAACTGCAGATACAAGGTATTGAAGAGGGGAAAGGGAAGAGAGGTAAACACCAGATGGTTATTTCTTGCTGAATGCTTAAGTTTAAATTACTGTATATCAAGCTGTTATCTTTTTGTTAGGTTAAGTGAGGCAAATTTACTGCAGAAGGGCAACTCCACAAATGAAACTGATGGAGTCCAATCATTTGTCACATCAGTAGAGCTCTTAATTGAACCAGTAATGACCTCAGATGCCTACTGACTATGAAGAGTTGATGATAAGGGCGACTTAGTCTCTGTTTCTTGCTGTTATCATAAAAGAGCATACAAAAATCCTGTTACAGTGATGCAGCAGAACAGTTGCACAAAAAATAATGAGTTGTGAATTTCAAATTTTGTTTAAACAATTTATATTTTCATTGTTTATTTTACATAGAGTCTCTTCTTTTGGATAAGATATTTCACTATTAATGTATTCACTGCTTGATGGTGAAAGCTGACATTACAGATTTATATACCCCAGCTACATTTTTGTTTTTTGCTATTTTTTTCCTGGTTTTGGTTGGTTGTTG